>NW_023413627.1:0-31738 GCF_903995425.1 Onychomys torridus | reverse complement strand
TTTCAATTTGTATTTTGTTGGCACACATTTATTTGCAAAAATGTACAGCCCATTTTCAATTTTCTCTCTGACTGATTACAGTGGTCAACTGAATTTTTTTTCATGATTTTCACAATACTTGCAGGCTCAATAGAAACCTAATTTTAAATTGTAAATGTCCATCCTTGATGTTGAGTCCTGGCAGCAATCCACAGCTAAAAGCAACAGTACATTTACAGTCTACTGTATAGAATAGTCACATTGGACATTCAACAGTGTGTTATGAGATGAATTTATATTAGATGATCCTGTCCCTCTGTATACCAGAGCAAGATAGTGGGCATATTTGGTACGATATGTGTGTCAAATAACATTTGAATTATGATATATATATATATTCCACACAATTTTACTTGGCCCAATACAATAAATATCTGTAAATAAGGAAAGAAGGTGTTGGTATACACACTTTACATGTTTCTACACTTATGTTTAATCCTTCTTATCAACATTTCCTTATTTCTTCTTAACCAGAGTGGGGTGCAAGTTTGTGTTTATGCATATGTATCTGACTGTATTTGCACCATTATTCATTTTTCTTCCATCAGTCATTGTGAGGACCTCTCCAGGGTTTGGCTTATCATGAGTTCCTGCTCTCCACTCACCCCTTTCCCAAGCCCACTAGGATTTGCACTGATTATTAACCTTGTGATTTTTCCTCTAGGCTCTGACTTGTTCTTTTCCATCTCTCCACAGAGGGCATAGTAAACATTATCTAGTCAACTTCTCCGCCTTAGTGCTGACAGCCATGGTAACACATTGAATTAAAGAGGTTTCTATTATTCCTCATTCTCCCTTTCTGTTCTTGATCCAGCTGGGATCTCCTGATCCCCTAAGCTTTCTTTCCCTCAAATCTTGCCCTTCATTACTCCCACTGTTGTCCAGGTTGTTCATGTAGATCTCATCCATTTCTCTGTCATTGGGTGATCCTTGGGTCTCATCCAGTCTGTGGGACCAGGATCTGTCCTTAGTGCTTGAGCTGGCTGTTTGAAAACTTGGGCTTACACATGGACACTTTGCTCAGTCTGGAAGGAGGTGAAGGACCTGCCTGTACTGAATCTACCAGGATTAAATGATCCCCAGGGGTGCCTTGATCCTGGAGGACATGGGAATGGAGGGGAGGGTGGGGGGAAGTCGCGGGATGGGGTGGGAGGGGGAGGACAGGGGAACCAATGGCTGATGTATAAAATTTAAAACACATAATAATAAAGAAAAAAATTATTTATAAAAAAAAAAGGTTTCTAGGCTCTTGATTCACTTAGTATCCCCAATGTCTCCAGGCTATTGAACCCTTGTGTGATATTGGTCCAAGAACACTTCACGGGCACATCCTCTGAAGCTGGGGACCCTGAATAGCTTGTCCCAGAATACTAATCAGAGATTCTCTTAAAAGCAGCAGAAAATAGAGTTTTGGATTCATGATAGCTGCTACAAAAATCAATACATGCTTTCTTCAGTAGAAATACTCCTGAAAATACATGATTTTCTGATTACACACAGGCACAGTGGCCTCCCAGAGATTGTGAGCTCAGGGCCTTTTGATTAGACTAGGATAGGTGAGCAAAACTTTAGGTGAGCAGCAGCCAGGAAAAGTATGAGGCAGATGCAGATTGAGAACCTCAGATTTTCCAGTGTACATTTGAGTCATGATCAGTTGAGCTTTATCATGGAAAAAAAATAAATCCCACACACTGAAAAACAACACTTATCATTCTAGCTAGGTCAAACTAACCCTACCTATGAGAAAACATGTGAAGAATACAATGGCTAGGGGTATAGGGCATTGCAGAGAAAACAAACAAAAAGAAAAGAAAAACAAATAATAAAACCAACATGCTTCCCTGGGGATGAATCCTACTTGGTCATGGTGAATAATTTTTTTAATGTGTTCCTGGTGTCAAGCTGGAACAGGGCGAGTGAGTGGACGGGAAGAAGATATCATGATAGATGAGGACATAATGGGATAGGAAGAGGCAGGGTGCTGGGGAGGCTCTCAGGAATCCACAAGGTTCACCCCAACCTTGGTCTGCTGGCAGTGGTCCAGAGGGTGCCTGGACTGGACTACTCTGCTGACCAGCCTAGCAAAAACCTAGCTGTCATCATAGAGCCTTTTCCAGTGACAGATGAAGGCAGAATAACAGATCCACGGCCAGGTACCAGGCTGAGCTCTGGGAATACAATTGATGATGGAGAGGAGAGATACTTCAGGAAAGGGATGTCGAGAGCATGATGGGAGACTGCAGAGATGACTGTATTACTAGAGGAGCCCATGAACTGTGGACTGGTGGCTGTGGAGCCCCCATGGACTGGACTAGTCCCTTTGGATCAGAAGATGGTTGTTTGTCTTGAACTGTTTGGGGGCACCCAGGCAGGGGTATGGGATCTGTCCCTGGTCGATGGGCAGGCTACTCAAATCCAGTGCCTGTGGTGGGATACCTTGCACAGCCTTGGTGTAGTGGGAAGGGGCTTGGACCTGCCTAGGCTCAGTGTCCTGGGCTCTGCTGACTCCCCATGGGAGACCTCATTTGGGATGTGGGGATTCTGGTTGGCTTAGAAAAGAGGGCTAGGGAATGAGAGGAGGGAAGAGGGGGTGTCTGTGGATAGCATGTGGAGTGTATTAAAAAACACAAAAACACTGAGAGCTTTGGTATTTATCAACTTAAATACTACAAGTAAATGAAAGGACACATGTGGATAAGCCAAGACTGTCCTATCATACACACTGCTGTTTGTATATCAACTCCTCAGAAACCACAGATGTCTCAGACTTGCTTTTAAGGTAACTAACTTAGACAAGAGAAGTTTGTAGACAGAGACCAGAAACACAATGGGTTCCTGGTAAAAACAGTCAACTTGCTGCTACTCAGTGAAGTGGGTGAGAAACAAGGGTTTCTCCAACTCAACAATAGCATCCTTCCATCATAAAAGTTATAGTTTAAAAGAAATATTTTCCTTCCTTCCTAAGTTCCTTCTTTCTTTCTTCCTTCCATCCTTGCTACCGCCCTTCCTTTTCCTTCCTTCCTTCCTTGCTTCCTTTATCAGTGCCTTCTCTAATTCTTCTTTGTTGTCATTTTGGGCTTTGGCAATACTACTCAAACATTTTGTTCTCATTAGTATAGGGTTTGTGGCTAGTTATGGATAAATGAGTAACTGTTAGAGAACCAATATAAGCAAATACTTGTTTTAATTTATGCAAATGCCTTGGGAACATGAGTATATTCCTACTTGGCCACTTCACTAAAGGTCAAAATGAATGAACATAGAGAAAATGCAATATTCAAATAAGATTTTAGATTTAAGCATATTAGCAGAAAATTATACAATTTTATAAATATTTTTATTTTTAAATATATCACAAAATGTACTCTGCTTAGCTTTTTGTTTTCCCTTGTTTCTAGTCCTGTTAACTCTGCTGGGTTTCTGCTTTATACTTGGATGGATGTGGAAAATGTCCTGAACAACTGCCTGAAGGTAAAACAGACATATACACTTACAACTTGAAGTTACAAACTTTGTAACAAGTGAAGATCATTGCTTTTATCACATAACACATATGACACATAGTCACTTCTTTTGCTAATATTTTATAACACCATTTAAATGTTATTTTTAAGTGTATTGAAATTTTCCTTAGTAGGTAACATACCAAATACAACTAATCATTTAAATACTGTCCTCAAGACTGTCATTGAGAGCTTGAGAACTGTGTGAAATCTATTGATGGTCATATCTGCAGGATACTATCTATTCATCACAGTGGAGGGGACTGAATTAATGTTAGAGCCAGATGGCTGGCAGCAGGAGGAGTGCTGTGAGAAGCTGTCCTCTAGACAGGACATGGCTGATGCACTTAGGGACTCACAGCAGCTGTGATGCCTGGATGTGACTGATACAAGAGCAACCCAACAAGACCTGCCAACATTCCAGCAGTGAGCAATAATGGACACAGTGGCAGGGCAGATAAGGGGACATGAAGGGTGCAGAGATTGTTGGAGTATGTCTGGAGGCTGTGAATAAAATGTAAATAAAAAAGTGGTCTTGGAAGATGTAAAATCTTCCAAGTGTTACAGGGAGAGATTTTACCAAATTAATGAGATTGACCTTGGACCTAAAGGAAAATCATGAATAGTGACATATCAGAGTACATAAGATCAAGATACATTGCATATGTATGAAATGAGCACAGCACAAATAAGATATTTTAAAAAGCTATTATGGTAGATGCACTGGTAAAGAATAATCCATGGCAAGGAGAAGAGCTGACCTTCTGAGCAGAGGCTATGTTAGAATAAAGTAGAGGAAATCACCCAAACCAATAGACACAGATTCATGAGATTAAACAAAAGCTTGTGCAGTAGAGCAGATGTTTCAAGAGTTAATTGAGAAGACACATTACATAGCAGAGAAATTTGAAGTGGAGGAGTGTAGATTTAACCATCTTGTTAAATAAGAAACACAGAGCCACTTGTAGAGTTCAAAACCAAGAAGTCAGAGCAACAGCTGAGAGCCTTACCCTTCACTGCTTCTGCTTTCTTTCCTCTCCGCAACAGACCTACTGCTGTGTGTCCTGCCTTTTTTAAATACTTTCTGTTCTGTTTTCTCATTGGTTGTAAACCCAGCCACATGACCTCCTCATCACTGCCTGTCTGTATAGACCTCCAGGTCTTAAAGGCGTGCGTCTGCCATGCTGGCTGTGTCCTTGAACACACAGAGATCTACCTAGCTCTGCCTCCCGAGTGCTAGGATTAAAGTAGTGCACCACCACCATCCAGCTTCTGCTCTGGCTTGCTCTGACTTCAAGGCAACTTTATTAACATACAAATAAAATCACATTTCAATACAAATATAATATCATTATAGAGGAGGTGAATTACTTAAAAATGATTTGCTAGGCGCATCAGATCCTATCCTTCCTTAGAAACCACACTGCCTAGGACTTTGCTTTGTATTTCAGCTTCACATTAGGGTCATGTGTAAACTGCAGCAAAGGAGAAACATTTATAGCCTTAGTAATAAATTGCAATGTATTTGAAAACTTGTTTTCAGATTCTAAGACAGTAGATGGGGTCAAGGAAGCACATGAACCTGGAAAAGATCAAATATTTGGCTAAACTTTGAGACCAGAGCTATGCTGTACTTCAGCAACACAGAGAAACATGTTCGCAACAGGGAAATCTACACTGTGCTTGTAAGAATACAGGTAATTAGAGACAGTGATCCTTTACTGGGTAAAGAGATGAATCACTTTTGCAGTTACTCAGTTCCTCCCCAGCTCTGCTGATTTGCATGTTCCCAGAGCACAGCCCTCTACCATGATGACATTCCAGTAAGCTCTTCACATACCCTTGTTTTAAAGTACAAATATTGGTAATTTGTTACAGTTGTCACTGGAACAACTAATAAAAACTTGATTCAGAGAACAAAATAGGTTAAAGCTTTTCTGATTATTTTAATCTCCTGGTTCCAATCTCTAGTGTCTCATGTGAAGACATGTAAGATGTTTTTACCTTAGGAAGAAAGCACATGAATTTTCTTAGTGTATCATGGAGCTCATGATGGCTTTGCAATACGTATTAATGGCCCTTGTTCCCAGATCCTATAAATCTCTGCTGATTTTCATGTATCCATAGCACAGCCTAGTCCAAATGTACTTCTTGAATAACACGGACAAAACCTGTGCGAGTATCAGTTATAATCAAGACACATTATGTGTATGAGTGTTTCTACTCAGTTACAGGGACTGTTGATACTCCAAGTTCTAGGTGAGAAGGGGTAACTCTGGGGACTTATCCAATCAAAGGAGACATTGCTCTTTGTTCTTTCAGGAAACTCACATGGGAAATTTGTTAATTGTCTTTAGGGAAGTTCATGAAAAGATTGATTATAGGAAAAATGATGACATAACCATTTTTTCTTCTAATAGAGGAATGCCTCACTGTGATCAATGTTATAAGAATATATCAGTGATTTTATTAAGAATTAAAGTGAACTGTAGAAAAGATAAATTTCAATAGAACAGAAGTCCTGTACAAAAATTCCTCAATAGATAATTCGAGAAGTATCTGCTCATCACCCACCAGGAGGAAGTGTTGGTTGTTTATGGGGCCAATGTGTATAATTTTCTGTTTTGATTGATAGATTTTGTTGAATACATACACATTTCCCATGATGTATCTGAGTGGTAGATCATGCATATGCCAAAAATAATAAACACTATGACTTCAATAAAGTGTTATCTTAATGATACTGTTTGCTACACAATGTCAGTTACAAACTGAATTGTTTGACTACCCCTATTTATTATTTTGCTTTGGTTGGATTATTTGGCTGCCATGAAATCTTGAATTGGAATGACCTGATTGCTTCTTTGGAAACTGGTGTGCATGCAGCTTGCTGGAGTTGTTGTGTCTTTCCCATTTAGCTCTCTTCCTCTCTATGCTTTCTATTTGCAGATGACAATGCAAACTCTTAGAAACAAGGCCATCCCTGTCTGCCTGCTGCCTGCCTCTAACCATGACTGTCATAGGCAAATCTTCCACAGCAATAAGCCTCCAAATCAAATCTTTCTTTTATGAATCACCTTGGTTGTGGTTTTTTGTCACAGCAATAGTAAAGTGACTCAGATATTTATCCTCCTTATAAGGAGAGGACTGAATAAACACCTAATGTAGGAAAGGCTCCTTTCCTCCATGCATGTAAGAGAGCTGACAAGCTGTCTGAGGACCCTATGAACAGGAAGCCTTACTTGAAGTAAATAATAGACTCTAGATTCTGAGAATACTCTGTTCTCGGTAGTAGTTTGTCAGAAAATTAGTTCCTTAGGCTTGTAAAATATATGATTATCTTAATTTTTTCCCTTAATGTCAACATTTATTGAACAATAATACACTTACAGTATATGGCAGTCTCAATGACAACAATTCTTCATTCTGATATTAAATAACAAATATTAACTTTCAGAACCTACATTGCACACCACACAGAAAGTTTATCTATCTGCCTGCTTGCCTGTCTGTCTCAAAGAGGCCTGACAGGTAGGAAAACCTGGCCTGTTCCGCAGGGCTTCAGTTCAGCTTGGATACCAAACTGATGTGGCCTAATTAATTATGGTCTGCAGATTAATTTGTTCACCATTCTGGGGCTGCTGACCACCCATCTGCCATTTGTTTATCTAGACCTGCTCCTGCCCTTTAACCTCTGCAGCTGGACTCTGAAGGGTTTTTGTTTGTTTGTTTGTTTGTTTTTAACAAAACCTGTGACCCAGCAGCTATTACTGCCACTGCTTCCTCAGCTTTTCTTTGCAACTCATCAAAAGAGAGCCTCTTATGTCCCAGTCATGTTCTCTAGCTTTGGAAACTTTATTTTATTTTATGTGTGTTTCTGTTTTACTGATATATGTGTTTGTGTACCATATGAGTGCAATGACCTCAGCACACAGAAGAAAGGCTCAGCTATCTTGTGAATGGAGTTATAGAGAGTTGACAGCAGTCCAGTGGGCTCTAGGAATCAAACCCAGATCCTTTGAAAGACAAGCCAGTGCTCTTAACTGGGGCTCTGGCTATAGTAGAGGCTACTATGAAGCCATTGGTTTGAATGACCTTATTGCTTTGTTTGGAGCCTGTACACACAGGGCTTTAATATTATTCTGATACTAATTTTCTAATTTAAATTGGATAACAATCTTTCTAATAACTTCTGCTTGGTCTATGTTTGTGTAGGGGTATGAAAGCACCTGGTGTTTGTGTGTGTGGATATGTGTATCTGTGTGTTTCCTTCTCTGTTGTATAAATCTCAACTGTGCCTTCTCTGCCACTCAGGAAAAGGTAAGATTTCCTGTGAGTTATGAGACCTACTCCCCTGATTTTAATGCTAGCACCCAGGAAGAGGACAGATATTTAGGACAATAACAAATTTATCTGCTCTCTGTACAAAAACCTCACATTGAAGTTTAAATACTGGAAAAGAGAAAGAGAAACACTCTCAGAAGTTGATGACACCAGAAGGAAAAATTTGGGGTGACTAGACTCTCACTTCTGCTTCCCTGGTGGTTTATGTCATGGCTTGAATCACTGTGGGAGGGTAACTGTTACTCTGCAGACAGAAATAATCTGCCACATCTTCAGACTGTAGACTACTGATCTTGAGAGAAAACTGTGTACCAGATCTACTGCCACTGAACCTCGTTGGGACCCCACTTGCCAAATCATTTCCAGAATAGATTAGGAGCTTAGGAGGTTTTCCTGATTTCTGCTGATACCATGCTAAACTCCAGCCAATGTCCTGACTTGCCAAGCATGTGATGGTGACACTTTCTCCCAGAGATGCAGATAGAGAGGTTGGAGACTGGGTCATTTGGATGTCACACCTGGCACCTGAGATTAGAAAATTGAAAAAAAAAAATTCTGTTAGAAGAGGACTTTTCCAGAGACCATGTGGCCCTGATACAGTTAGCTGAATATATTTCTAATAGTGTCTTCCTTACCTGTAAGCCAGAGAAGCACCAACCCCAGGAGCTGAGTGGGAGGCCTCATGTCTGTGTTGGGACCCATGTGAGACTGACTCCAGTACAGGTTGTGACCTGACTATGAAGATCTCAGAGCAGTAGGGTGTGGGCACATGCAAATTAGCAGTGTCTGAGCACAGCCCCAGGACTGACCAAGTGACATCTTATAGGCCTTTGGTCCTCCTCTATCTCAGGTCAGAGAGGCAGTACAGGTTTATTTGCAGGAACGTGCTCCTCTTTGAACAAAAAGAACAGTACCTGTCAATGAGTTCCTCCTTATTTTGATTTCTATCATTTTCAATGTAGAATCCTCATATTATGTTTTCCTCCATGGCAGGATCTGTCAGATGTAGAACCATTCTAGAAAGCACACAAATGGTTATATGTCCTTTCACAGGTAGGTGCAGATGTTATTGAGGCTGTGCTTTTCTCTCTCTGCCCCTGTTTATTTGTTACATTGTAATTTAATTAAAATGTTTCTTTCATTTTCTCTTTTTATACCCTCCAAAATATCCCTCTCAACTCTTCTTCAAATTTTTGGTCTCTTTTTTCCTTGTTAGAGCATGATTATATGTATTTGTAGATATGTATATATTTCTAAACATAAACTGTTGAGTCCATATAATTTGTTACTGGTATGTATGGCTTTAGGGATGACCATTTGACACTGGACAATCAGGTAGCTCTTCTGAGCTAACACTCCCAGACTCACTTAGTTTCTATAGTACTTTTTGTAGAACTGAGGCTTTGGGGCCTTTCCCCTGATCTGTTCACATGTTTGTTTGTGTCCTTGTTATTTGGCGACCATTTGTTCAGTAATGTTGTTGAGCCTTTACATGTAGATCCTCTGAAGTTGCTAGGAGACAAAATGTCACAGTAAACTCCCTGATCCTGTGGCTCTCTCAATCTTTCCACTATCATTCCAAAATGTTCCCTGAGCCTTAGTTATGGGAGGATTTTGTACATGTATCTATTAATTCTGAGCTCCAGAACACACTATGTAGATTCTTGCTCATGATGTGTCACAGAAGCATAATAGAATAATACTGAGAGACATGGCTTTTAAGGAAGTACAGGATCTCACATAACTAAATCAGATTTCTGATAAACAATCTTGTCTTTGTCTATTTTTCATAGCTCAGTTATTCAGTAACTACTTCATTCATGGCCAAATGAGTTCATGGGTTTTCTCCCCTTCCTTGTGAGTATATGAGTTCCCTTTTAAATTAAGCTGGGATTGTATCTATGTCCAATGTTCCTTTGAGTCTTCAGATTATAGCAGTAGTTGCACATTAAAAACAGGTTATTGTCTTTAAGGAACATGAAGTTTCTCTCTGAAATAATCATTCATGTCCTTGAATACAGTGTTTCCCAAACGTGCATGTTTGCATATGCAAAGAACAACATATCTACTCAGAATATATTATATATATATATAAGTTTAGTTTAGATTAGAGGGGCACAAGATATGTGGTGAAAAAAACATGTGAAAAAGTTGAAGTAGAGCTACACATGGGGAGTTATGTACACAGTGGCGTCAGGAGCCTGTGTTTATTGAGAGTAAAGATGTGGTGAACTTATTGTGAGTTTCTATGAGGAGATTAATGGGAAGAATTTTACATGTGCAGGCAAACACTCTGTAAGAGATATTGATGGGGAAGGGTGAGAAAGACACCCACTCAGGGAATGAAAATGATGTTGGTCACAGGAGAAGTGCCAGAATGAATAGGTAGGTGGATTTGCTAAGAAACTGGCTGACCTGCAAATCAATGACACAGGTGCATTTGACATTTGTGATAATAGTGTTGTGTTGAGGGACATAGCAATGTATCTGCAACACAGATAAAATTATGCTCCCTGACATAATTCTATGCATTTATATCAGTATGTCTCATGTACTGGACCCATATACATATGCTTTAATTAAACACTAAAATCATTTTCACAGAGTCCAACAAAATGGGAACACATTTCACAGTATGCAGAAATGCTTTTCATTTAGATATTGCACTCAACATCACAGAAATGTTTAAAATGTTTTTAATGTTTATGACAGATTTCCCTACATGTATAACACGTGTGTCTCTGAAACCAGACAGAACAGGGTGTCAGATCTGATGGAAATGATGTGGTTTCAAGCCAACAATGCCTTTAGGCACTGGGAATTGAACTGGGGTCATCTGTGAGAAAAAGTTATTCTCTTAACTGCCAAGTCATCATTACAACTATTCCCTGAAACTTGAAATTTTAGTTCATTTATGACCTTTTTAAAGCATATAATCCCTCTTATAATTTTTCCCTTTCTATTATCTGTCCTTATATCTCCCCTAAACCACATACTGATTGTCACAGACTCTGATGCATTTCATAAAAACATGACATAGAACATCCACTCACAGTGATTAGAGGGAGTACATTTGATATTTACACAAATTGTTACTCAGGTACCAGATAAGGAAAGCTGATGATGGAAGACAGTCTGTGCATTCTGCACCTGCCCTACACCTGAGTGAATCATCACAGAAGCCCATCTTATTGTCTGGAAAGACTTTACAAGAAACACATGTTTTATAGTTGGATCGACCCAGTATCTGGCCCCTATCAGCTAGCTACCTCTACTTTTTCTCCTCCATTACGTTGCATTCTCAGGATATTCTACAGGTATATTGGACACAAGATATAATAAGATGGAGAGAACGTGGCCATTCCCTAAGCATCATAAGTAAGTCTAATTACCACTCCTCTGGAAGTTCATTGTCTTATAACATTGTGGCCCATCTATCATCTACTTCTTGGACTGCTGTTTAAACCATCATAGCACCCATAATGTATTATCTATAGAAGTGTGTGAAATGATGGGATTACTCAGAGAAAATCATATTGTCAATAACTGGGTTTACCTGCTTCTGATATCATGGGCTAGTTCCTGCAGTGTGGTGTATGTATTGACAAATGAAGGCCTCCAGGAAACCACACATTAATGTGTTACTCATTTAGTGTGGAGAAAGCACATGCCCTCAGATGCTTCCAACAATAGTATCAAGAGACTTTGGAGATTACTTATCAGGGAGATCATTGAGCAGGGCTAGAGTCCTAGGACAGGCTTTTGTAACTCTGGAACACAAGGAATTCTCAGGATCTCCAGTCTCCACTGACTAACTGGTATTGATTCTGCCTGAGGAAGTGTTATGAAGAATTTTGTGTAGGCTATTATACATAATTATGTGCAGAGTGCTGCAAGCCACAGGAAAACATAATGGAATTCAGGTATTATCACAAAATCTATTATTTGGAAAAGTCAAGGACTTCTCCAAAGGTCAAACCATGGCATAAGGAGTCTTGGTTATATTTTAGCTTTTATAGGTATATTAACTGGTTCCTAAAATGATTTTCTTGTGTGCTTCCAAGAACTCCTAACAGTGTATTTATCTAAATACCTATCAAGCATCCAGGCCAAACAAAACAATACCTCTCTCCTAGGTCAGGTCAATAGCTTTATTTCTTTTGCAATTTAGGGTGAGATGTTCCTTTCCTATACAATCTCACTAATAGACCCCTAACTTCTTACTTACCCACTTCTAGGAATGTAGACTGAGCACATCGATCCCCTTTTTGATATATTACCTGTCATTAGCACTCAGTTGACCTCCTCTTTCCCCACTCACATTATGGATTATAAAAGAACGCCTGGTGGTTACTGCCAGAGGAAAATTCTTACCTGCCTTTATGACCCTGTAGAATTCAAGCCTGGTGAACTTGCTCATCCAGGGGCTAGCTATTGCTTGGGTTTGTAACTGGATTCCTGGGACACTTAGGTGGAAAATGAAGAATGAAGAGAGGGAGAATGAAGAGGGAAAAAGTGAATTTTGACCAGAGTATATTGTGGATGACGTGAAAGATGAAGAAGAATCAGATGGAGAAGTACTAGCTGGGTAAAAACAAGATGATAAGGACCTAGATGAGGCAGAATTAACATGAGAAAATTAAGATAGAATTTAGAGGGAGCAGTAAGGAGCAAGAAAGGAGCTAGGCATGAGAACAAAACTAAAGCTTTTTAAATAGGATGTTATCCCAGAGGAATTAAAGCAACTGGACTATAGATCTCAGTGTTCTGAGATTCTATTTCTGGAAATGAGTCATCACTGATAGTAGTTCTCTCTTCTCATGCCCTGGGATGTATAATATTAAGGCTGTTCCCTCTAATATTATACAAGAGCAGAGCACACTCTTACGTAGTTCAATTGTTGCTACTGAGAAGTAAGAAAATATTGTGCTTGGATGTATTTCTATTGGTGGAGTTCTTGCCTAGAATGAAAACAAAAGCAACAACAACAACAACCCACTGGGTTAGAGCCCCACCCAGCACTGCATCAAAAGGGCCTGGTGGTGCACTCCTATAGTCCCAGCTCATGGCATTGGGTCAGGACTGCCAGAATTTCAAAGCCAAATTACGTTGCCCTTTTGAAGCCAGGCATAGCAAGATGAGAACAGGAATTTATCAGGAAATAACCTCTAATTTTGAAACCAGATCCAAAATATTAATAGAGGATTAAACATTGTGGTAAAAGTTAATTGAGTAGAAACCTTACTATTTCCTATGCAAACATTCAATCCACATTTAAGTTACATCAGATCAAATCATATGGACTACAAGTAGTATTAGCCATGAATACAGTAAATATAAACATTCTTTGGAATTTCCTAAGTATATTTATATTTGGCAATATTGTAGCTAGGCCAGGAATATAAGCCCTTCCATAATTCCATAATAAATTATAGACAGTGTAGTAAAGCTTATTAAGTAACATACAATGAGGGTTTGCCTCAGTCATCACCTGGCCTCCTAGGTGTTGCTGCTGTTACATCTCCTATGGTTCAAGATAAAACAAAAACACAGGCATCACAATCCACAGTGCAGAAAGGTTAGCATTTAAAATTTGAAAAACAGGTTTGTATTGAGTATGCAATGCCTTACGGTAAAAATTTTAAAAAGAGATTCTTATGTCCCAAATCTGAAGAGCCCTCTGGTGTGGGACAGAGAAAAACCAATATTTTTCTTTACATTGGTATAGATTTTAGTCTATTGATACAAACTTAAAGTTAATTTTGTTATACTGTGTGTATATTTCTAATCTTGTTTAAGGTATTATGTTTGTATAGCTCATTTTAAATTAAAATGGATAATTAAAAATAGATTAATAATTAGTCATCTATGATAATCATACTCGTAGCCATGTTACTTAAGTCTTCTAGGTATACATAGAGATATTTCAGATAGATAGGTAAATCTTCAAATACTTCAAAGACCTACAGAATATGGCATTTAAAATACTTTTAAAATTTAGACTTTCTGGACAATGAGACATTTCTGCTCCTTTCAGCACCAATTTATTTCAGAGAGGAGGATGGGCATTGAAGACACTCCATATCTTATCTTCACCTTTGCAAAAATAGTCATTTGGGCAAGAAACTGTTCTTGCCTGGACTGCTTGATCGACTGCACATGCAGGACCCATAGAAAGGTGACCACTAAACTTTGCTTGATAAAATGGTCCTTCAGGTTCCTGCTTTGTGGAGGAAACTGACAGACATTATACAGGACACTGAGAGAAGTGATCGAGAGACTCTAGCCCTGTGGGCTGAAGACAAATGCCCCAACTTTACAAAGGAACATTAAGTGACTGTCCAGGCTGCCAGCTGTCTCTGTCTACTCTTACAAGACTCGTAAAAAATACTTACATCCTTCTCCTGGTTCTCAGGTAATATTATATCCTTCTGAGGGCTTTGATGTGGTTGAAGACTAGATAGTTATAATTTCCTCAATTATGATAAAAGATAAGTTAGATATAAAACCTTGGACTCACAAATATAAGATAGATAAGATATCTTTTTTAATATTATAAATGTAATTCTTGCTTGATAATTGTTTTGTTATATGTAATTGTACTATATAAAAGTTAAAACCATCCTTAAAAAAAAAAGAAAAGGGGAAGTGCTGTGGATATAGCTCTGTGTAAATAAAGTTCTGATTGGCCAATGGCCAGGCAGGAAGTATAGGCGGGACAAGAGAGTAGAGAATTCTGGGAAGTAAAAGACTGGAGAGAGACACCGCCAGCAGCCGCCATGAGAAGCAACATGTAAAGACACTGGTAAGCCACAAGCCATGTGGCAAAGTATAGACTAACAAAAATGGGTTAATTTAAAATAAAAGAAGCAGATAGCAAGAAGCCTGCCATGGCCATAGAGTTTCTAAACAATGTAAGTTTCTGTGTGCTTTCTCGGTTGGGTCTGAGTGACTGTGGGACTGGCAGGTGAGAGAGATTTGTCCTGACTGGGCCAGGCAGGAAAACTCTAACTACAAATGATCCAGTTGAATCATTGTATGTAGAGAATTAATTGGGGGCTTCTGTCTGTGAGCATTTGTATGTATGTGTGTACCTACAACCTCTAAAACATAAAGTCTATATTATGTACTATATTCTCAGACTATGCTTTAGGTAGTAGAATGAAGATCCATTGTCATAATTTGAAAGTTTTACAAGATTTTACATTAGGCATTGTTTGTTAGTCATGCCCATTTCCACAGTGCTGCACATTCTACAATATTCAGAAAGATAGTCTCATAAGTATTTCCCACCTCATGAAGAGATGATAGAGAACTATGAGTTCAGTGTTTAGTTCTTCTGCATGAGATCAAGCAATTCTCTGATGAAGGACTACTCTGGGAGAGAGCTGTTGGTTACCCCATACATTGGAAACAGTTATAAAAATATGACTTGTACAGCCCTACAAATATTCTCAAAAACCCAATGAAATCCTCTCAAGAGTTCATTTCCATTTAAAGAAATCTAAATCAAAGCTCTCAAATACTTCTCTGCACAGAATTCCAAAAAGATGGGGTTTCTGGTTGTCTCATCCCACAATCTCCAGTTATATAGTTTCCTCTTCTTAGCAAGGAGAAGTGCCTTAAGACCCTTGAGTGAAATTTGACCCTGATTCCATTGCAGAAATATTTGGAGACTTTTGTCACAACTCAGTCAAAATCTTCACCATATGTTATCTTCTAAGAAGGAAGCAGTGGTATCTGAGAACGCCAAGGTAGTTTTTGTTTTGATTTGTAGAACTGTGTAAATGGGACACTGCTCTTCTGTTGACAGTAGTAAGTGTCAACATCTTCAGCCTCCATGCTGCTGATTATGAGAGAGTATGATGTCCCAGATCCACTGCCAGTGAATAGAGCTGGGACTCTGAAAGCCAAGTTGGAGGTTCCAAAAAACAGGAGCATAGGGCAGTCTCCTGGCTTCTTCTGGAAGTAACTGGAACTTGCACTTGAGCTGGCACTGCAGGTGATAGTGACCTTCACCCCTCCTGATGTGGTCATGGATGCTGAAGACTGAGTGAGAATAATTTCACCATCTGATACTATGGAGAGAAAAATGAAAATAGATAGACATGAGTAGAAAATGAGATTCCAGATGACTATGCAAAAAAAAATGACAACAAAGTAGAAGGAGGAGAGCTAGAGGACAAAAAGAAGTAAAGATAGAAGGAAGGAAGGAAGAAAGGAAGGAAAGAAGGAGGGATATTTGGAATGAAGTAAAATATTTCCTTTTAAATTAAAACATCCATGATGGAAATGATGCTATGTTTGAGTTGGAGATCCCCTTCTTTCTCACCCAATACACTGAGTAGTAGCAAGTTGAGCATTTTCTCCAGCAAACCCATCGTGTTGTCTGGTATCTGTTTGTAAAACTGTCTTGTCTTAGATAATTCTCTTAAAAGCAAGTCTGAGCCATCTCTGGTTTCTGAGGTGTAGATATGCAAATGGCATGGTGTTGACTAGGACAGTCTTATCTCATAAACACAGGGGTCCTTTCACTTACTTGTAGTATTTAAGTTGGTAAATTCAAAAGCTCTCAGCATTTGGGGTTTTTATGTTTGTTTTTTTTGTTTGTTTTGCTTTCTCTACAATGTCCTATGCCTCTAGTATTTTGTATTCTTCACATGTTTTCTCATAGATAGGATTAGTTTGACCTTTCTAGAATGATAAGTATTGTACTTCAGTGTGTGGGATTTATTTTTTTCTGTGATAAAGCTCAACTGAGGATGACTAGACTGTACATTGGAAAACCTGAGGCCCCAGATCTGCATCTGCCTCCTATTTTTACTGGCAGCTGCTCAACTAATGTTTTGCCCATCCATTCTAGTCTAATCTAGTGGCCCTGAGCTCACAATTCCCTGGGAAGGCCACTGTACCTGGGTGTGATCAGAAAATCATGTATTTTCAGGAGTATTTCCACTGAAGAAAGCATGTATCAATTTTGTAGCACTATCATGAATCCAAAACTCTGTTTCCTGCTCCTCTTAAGAAGACCTTGAGCCTCTGTTCCTTCTGAACCAGGGTTGTTGTTTTTAACAGGAGTGGTATTCTGGGACAAGGTTTCAGGGTCCCCAGATTCAGAGGATGTCCCAATATCACACAAAAGCTCAACAGTCTGGAGACATTGTGGAATCTAAGTTAATCAAGAGCCTGGAAACCTCTTTAATTCAAAGTGTTACCATGGCTGTCATCACTAGGGCTGGAAAAATTGACTAGATAATGTGTTACTATTGCCCTCTGGCCAATAGAGATGGATAATAGGACAAGTCAGAGCCTAGAGGAAACATTACAAAGTTAATAATCAGTGCAAACACTAGTGTGCTTGGGAAAGGGGTGAGTGAAGAGAAGGAACTCATGATAAGCCAAACCCTGGAAAGTACCTCACAATGACTGATGGAAGAAAAATAAATAATGGTGCAAATCCAGTCAGATACACATGCATAAACACGTAAACTTGCACCCTGCTTCTTGCAAAGAAGAAATAAGGAAATATTGATAAGAAGGCATTAAAATAGGTGTAAAATCAGGTAAAGTGTGTAAACAAACAGATTCTTTCGTTATTTACAGATATGTATTGTATTGGGCCAAGTAAAATTGTGTGGATCATGAATATCATAATTTAAAAGTTCATTTGACACCCATAGACTACCAATGTGCCCAGAAACTTACTCTGGTACACAGAGGGACAGAATCATCTAATATAAAGCCATCTCATAATATACTGTTGAATGTCCAATGAGGCTGTTCTATACAGTAGACTGTAAATGTACTGCTCTTTGAGCTGTGGATTGCTGCCATGACTCAACATGAAGATACGTTAGTATATTTAAAGAAGTAAAGAAAATTTTGCCTTGTTGTGGATTACAAATTGCTCCTATAAAGATATAAAGAGTAGATTTTAGTAATTATTTAAGATATAAAATAGGTCTACAAAATTTAGACCCTGTAAGGTGTAAATTAGAAGAGATTGATTATGAACTCTTAATGACTTTCAAAGATTATTCAGAGACATTTCTCATCTATGAACTATTGCTGGGGTAGAAAATGATGAACTGGGTAATTTGTTCAAAACCTTAGAAATTGACAAGGACTTGAATAGTCCAAGAGAATTATCACCTGAAACTGAGAAAGAATTGGCCTTAGTAGAAAAGAAAGTACAAGAAGTACGCATGGATTGTGTTGATCCAAAGCTGGATTGCATTTTGTTTATTTTACTCTCTAGACATTTTCCTAGAGGAACTTTAATGCAGAGGGAAAATATTATGTTGAAATGGATACTTCTACCAAGTAAACAGAGTAAAAAATTTAAAACTTATGTAGAAAAGTTATCTGACTTGCTTTTAAAAGAAAAATTGAGACTGTCAATTAACAGGAATAGACCCAGCAGAAATTGTCATACCTTTAACTAAGGAGGACACTGAAAAAAATTATGAGCAGAAAATGAACCTTGGAAAATGGCTTGCAGAATTTTTTTTTTTTTTCGGAGAGATTAACAGTAAATATACCAAAAGCAATAGAATTGATCTTATAAAGAGAGCTGATTTGATTTTGCCTTACATTGTATGGGAAACATCCATATCCAAAGCTCATACATTTTATACAGATATAAAGAAACAAGGAAAGGCAGAATACAAATCAGAAAATTTAAGTAAAGTGGTTCAAAGTCCTTATTATTCAGTTCAAAAGTGGAAATTGTGTTCTATTCTGTTGGTATTAATGGATTTTTCAGAATCTCTCATCATAGTTACTGACTCTCAGTATGCTGAAAGAGTGATATTACATATTGAGACTGCAGAATTTATCCCTGATGATTCAGAATTTACTTCACTATATATTCAGTTACAAGATACAATCAGAAATAGGAATCATCCCTTATACATAACTCACATCCAATCCCATACAAGTCTACCTGGCCCTCTAGTGCAAATAATGATGAGATTGATAAATTATTGATAGGAAATTGCTTGGGTCCTCAGAATTTCATTAAAAAACCCATCAAGTCAATAGTAAAGGTGTAAAAAAGGATTTTCCTATAACCTCACAACAAGCCAAGTACATTATAAGGAAATATCCTATGTGTTCCTTTTAAAATCAGATGCCATTACCTGCAGTATGTAACCCAAAGAGTTCTCAGAGGAATGAAATCTGGAAGATGGATGTGTTTCACTTTGAAAAATTTGGAAAAATCAAATATGTGCGCCACATGATTGATACTTATTCAGGATTTCATCGGGCAACTGCCATGAGTTCTGAAAAAGCTGATTCTGTAATAACTCATTTGCTAGAAGTTATGGCCATCATGGGTATACATGCACAAATAAAACATGACAATGCTCCAGCATATGTCTCTGTTAAAATGAAACAGTTTTTTTGATGATTACAATATGAAGCATATTACAGCTATAGCACATAATCCTACAGGCCAAGCAGCTATAGAAAATCAAATATAACTCTATAGGATATGATAAATAAACAGAAAGGGGTAACAAAAATAACCAGAAATAGACTGTACAATGCTCTATTAACTTTGTATTTTCTCCATGCTAATGAGAAAATAACAACAGCTGCAGGGAGACATTGGAAAAGAAAAAATATAGAATTAAATCAGCCTATATACTTTAAGGATGTGCTGACCTCAGAATGGAAACCAGGATATGTGTTATTTTGGGGATGATGTTTTGTATTTGTTTCCATAGGAGAAGATAAGCTGTGGATACCATCAAAATTGATAAAGGTTCGATTTGAACAAGAGAGACCTCTTAATTAGAAGAGGTGATAGTTCATCAACCAGCATGACAATCCAATTTAAACTAACTTATACCACTAACATATGCCTTTTCATTTAATCAGACATAATTTGTCAAAAGGGAACCTCCCCAAAGTTAGTCCTGGGGAAAGGTTTTTGTTTTCGTTTTTTTCAGGAGAAGGAAGGCTAAGGAATCTGCAAAAATGAAACATCTGAAAAAAAGGAAAAATCATCTAGAAAAAAATGTCCCAAGAAAAAGAGTAAATTGACCTATTGGTATATCATCTATAAAATTTTATCAGTCTTACTAACTGATTGTTTCTGCTCTTCTTTAAAGACACTTAACACAAATGGTCTTCTTATACTCTCAGTTCAATTAAAATTTAAAGCTGGCTTTGGAGTTGGAGAATGGCTCTCTCCTTCTTTAAACTCAAACATGTTGTTAAAAGGAAAATGCAAACTCTCTGTAACAAGCCAGATGAAAGAGCCATCTTCTGACATGGGACAGGAGAAATCAAAAAAAATATGGGATTTTTCTATTACTACTAATAACAATTCTTTGATTCTATTTTGATTCTTTAAACTTTTCTTAAGGTATGAATTTTATAACATAAATTTATAAGATATATATATATATATATATATATATATATGTTTTAAACTTCTGAGATATTAATGGTTATATAGAATACTAACAAAGTCTAGAAAAAGGCTTCAATTAGCCACCTATACATGTTTTTGTATTTGAGTTTCTATCATTTTTCTGCAGGGAATTATGACCAGGCCTAATATCAAATTTGAAGTCTCCAGAAGGATGATGGGGCCCCACAACAACAATAATTCTACCAGGACAATATAATGCCATTAAGCTGATGAACATAACCTACAGATGAGCTTTGAGCTACAAACAGCTCAGAGCAATTTTGAGATGGCTAACTGAGATGATCCTATTTCATAGACTACTTGAACTAGAACTTGAGTAAGCCCTGAATTTTGGCACTATGTAGAGACTGGAAAACAACTGATATAACTACCTCTCCTAGATTTTGACAATTAACCCAACTTTTATTCTTTTCAGAATAAAGATGCCTTTGACCACAACCAGCAGGAAGCAATTTTTAGAACAGAACACCCACATTCCCAAGAGGTGGTGTGGTGCAGGTGGTTTTTGGTCTTTTGATAATTTTCATTGTTTAGGAGGGTTGGTTACAAGTTGTTGTTAATGGTTAGGAAAAGGTCTAAGCAAAGGAGATTTAATTTAACGTTCTTCTTTGAAAACAAAGATATATAGAAATGATAGAATAGAGGGTAGATTATCGAATCTACTCTGAAAAGTAAAGAGAAGATACAGATATGATATAGATAAAATATTGTTTGATCTAGTTTTAAAAGACAATTACTAGTTTTAAATACTTTACATCGGATTGGACTTTTGTATAATGTATACAAATAATATACATATTGAGATTGAGCTTGAAATTGTTAGAACATGCTATATGGAATATTTCTAAACTTGTTCAAGATATTGTACTTATACAGTTCATTCAACAATATAATGCAATATGCTAATCCTTTAAAGTTATTATTGGCAACTATTAGGTTATAAAGAAATGAAAGTTAGTAGTTAGACATTACAATTTTGTAGTCATATTAGGTAAGTTTTCAACGATGAGCAAATAGATTTTAGATAGATAGGTCGTCTTCAAACCTTTCAGAGATCTACAGAATATGACATTTAAAATGTTGTAATAACTTAGAAATTTTTTTCTTTTTTCATTTTTATGAGACATGTTGGCTCCTGGCAGTACAAATCTACTTCAGAGAAGATATGGGCATTGAAGAAACTGCATATAGAGTTAATTTTCATTGTGGCAAAAGTTAGCCACTGGACAACAAAGTGTCCTGAAATCAACTATGGACAAATAGGACAAAACTGACAGACAGGACACAAAACAAAGGACTATGGATTCCTCACAAGACACATGTGGTTGTGGCTTTCACAACAGGAATCCTCTGATGCCAGGACAATATGGCACCCTCTCTGAAGTGGCCTTTGCAATCCAGAAAAGGTACAGTGCCTATTTTTTTGAAGGTAGCTGAACATGCAGTGGACCTATGGCTTCTCGTGTACAGTGGAACTTTAGATAAAACAGTTAATCTTGAAAGAGTAACTAGGCTGATGAAGTCTAACCTCTCAATGGTAGACTGACATTTAATAAAAGAATTGAAGCCACTCACAAGCTGAGAAGAAAGGGACGTGGACAAGAAGAGGATGCCGAGATGAAGCTACACACAAACAAAGAAGAACGAACATCTGAATTCCAAAGCATCAACAATTTCCAGAATTTAAAATCCTGAATCATGACAGGACACTAGTGGAATTCAGGTTTATCTGGTACATGGACTAATCATACCGAATGTGAGGTTGAACTGAAGGCCTTGTGTAATCCTACTTCACAAAGTAGTCTTTCAGATACACTAAGCCTTTAGTTTGCAGATGATGCCCCAATGTTGCTGAGAAACCTCTGGTGACTGTACAGGCAGCTGGCTGTTTCTGTCAACTCATATTTTCTTGGAAGTTGGTTGTTTGCAATTCCTGTTTTATTAGGTAATATATCCTTCTTGGGTCTCTGAGGAGTTGAAGATTAGATAGTTATAGTTATAGTTATGTGAAGATTAGATAGTTATAGTTGTAGTTTTCCTTGTTAAGAATTTCAGAAAAGAAACTCACTAAAGAAGTGTAAGTGTATAAATTTGAAAGACATTATGAGATAGTTCTCTGTTAGTTATATAAGATAGGATAGAATGTAAATCAGATTCTTTTTGGACTTACCAAAATAGGATGATAATGGAATATTTTCTTTGAGTTAGTCAAATGAAAATGGACTATACATTGCTTGGGTATTTATTGTTTGTATTTATTGTACCTATTTTATTTAGTTTTTCTCATATTAGTTATAACCATTTTCCTTTTTTTTAGAATAGAAAGTGGAAATGTGTTGTTATCTTATCTGTGCTGAATTGTGATTTTATTTGTATGTTAATAAATAGAGTTGCCTGAAGATGAGAGGTCAAAGCAAGCCATAAACAGGAGTTAGGTGGTGCTAGCACATGCCCTTCATCTGATCACATAGCAGGCAGAGTCTCTCTGTGGTCAAGGACACAGCCAAGCATGGTGACATGAACCTTTAGATCAAGTACCAATCATAGAGACCTGGAGGTCTATATAGACAGGCAGTAATGAGGAAGTCATGTGGTTGGGATTAGAGTCAATGAGAAGGCAGAACAGAAAGGCAATAAAAACACAAATCAGACAGAAAGAAGTTGTATCTGGGGAAGCTACTGCTGGTGGTAAGCTAAAACTAGTCATGACTCCTACTCTGACCTCTTTGGCTATTAACTCTATTTGGCTCTGAGATTCTTATTTAATAAGGCTATTTAGAAATTAATCTGCACCACTAATTTATATAGAAAGATATGTATGTATATATTTATACTAATGATCATGTGCTCTGCTCATCCATTGATGCCTTATTCTGCAATTGTCACAGAAGCCTACTCCTACTGCAAATGAGAAGAAATATAGAGACCAATACCACGAAATTATTTTTAGAAAGATAGAGACCATGAAACCCATACTTCTACATGGGATGTATCTATCAAATCCCTCCCCCCAGACCCCAGAAAATATTGTGGAAGAGGAAGCAGAAAGCGTTCAGGGAAATACAAGGGATGGATGACACCAAGAGGAAAAGGCCCTCTACAGCCATTGAGCCAAAATGATATGATCTGATAGTGACAGAAGAAGTATGCACAGGACCTCCCTGTTTCTGCACCAGGTCCTCTGTCTGTGTACTATAGATCAGTTTAGTTCTTTCTTGTGAATCCTGAATGTGTAAGGAAGTGGGGCTCTGATTCTTGTTGCTTCTCTTGGAGCTCTTTTGTTTTTATGTTGGATTGTCTTCTCCAACTTCAATATGAGAGGTTTCATTTTATCTTACAGTATTTTATTTTGCTGTTATCTTCTAGAAGTGTGTTATTTTCTAATGGAAGACTGAAATGGAGAAGATCTGGATAGGAGATGAGGTGAGTATCAACTGAGAAGAATAGAGGGTGGGAAAAGTGTATTCAGATAACAAATAAAAACACAAAAATATTGAGCAAGCCACAATGAACAAGTCCATAAGCATCACTCCTCCTTAGCCACTGCATCAGCTCCTTCCTCCAGTTTCCAGCCATGTTTGAGTTCCTGGCCTAAATTCCTTCAGTGATGAACTATGATATAGAAGTATAAGCCAAGTAAAGACTCCCTTGCCCCCCCCCCAAAAAAAAAGAAAAGAAAATTAACTAAGACACTTGTACTTCTAGCAAAGAGAGAGATAAACAATTATGAAAGAAACTTCTGTCAGGTGGTAGTGGTGCACACCTTTAATGTCAGCACAGGGGAGGCAGATGCAGGAGGATCTCTGTGAGTTCGCAGACAGCCTGGACTACAGACTGAGTTCCAGGAAAAAGGCACAAAGCTACACAGAGGAAACCCTGTCTTGAAAAACCTTAAAAAAAAAAAAGGAAAAGAAACATCTTCCTCTCCATTGACGTGATCTAAGAGATGACACCCTACCTGAGGACCATGTTGTCAACAAGACTTAAGTTCAATAAACTGTAGACTCTAGATTGTGAAGATAATATCTTGCCACTATCAGTTTTCATGAATACTAGCCCCGTAGGATTTTGAAAATATTTAATATTTATTATTTTTATTCTTTGTGTACTGGGGTTTTGGCTGCATATTTGTTTGTAAACAATATGAGTAAAATGCCTCAGAAGCTAGAAGAAAAGGAGGTCTAAGATACCCTGGGACTGGAGATATAGAGTTGCTAGCAGTGGTATGTGTGCTGGGAATCAAACCTAGGTCCTGTGGAAGAGCAGCTAATATTTCTAATCACTAAGCTATCTGGCCAAACGGCCTCCTCAGAATTTTGAAGCAATAGTTAGACAAAAATTTATTTCTAAGGCAACTCCAAATTTGTGTGTGTGTGTGTGTGTGTGTGTGTGTGTGTGTGTGTGTGTGTGCACGCACTGTGAATGATTGGGTATTGACACCACTGTTGCATGAATCTCAGCTGTTGCCATAACTCTGCTACTCAGGAAAAGTTATTTTCTCATATAAGTCATGAGAAGCATTCCCTTGTTTTTAATGTTAGGCCTGGGGAAGGGGACACAGAACAGTTTGTCTAAATAAAAACAGATCTGCACATAGAAACCCGACATTGTCCTCTAACTCCAGGCAAAGAGCAACACTTACAGGAGCTAGAACAGCAGAAGTAGCAATCTAGAATGAAAAGTGTTGTTCTTCAGAGTGTGGGATTTTTTTTTCCACAATAAAGCTCAACTAAGGATGACTCAAATGTACACTGGAATATCTGAGGGTCTGAATCTGACATCAGCCTCATACATTTCTGGCTGATGCTCAGCTAAGGGTTTGCTCATCTATCCTAGTCTAATCAAATGGCCCTGAGCTCACAATTCTCTTGGAGGCCACTGTGCCTAGTTTGATCAGGAAATCATGTATTTTCAGGAGTATTTCCACTGAAGAAAGCATGTATTGATTTTTGTAGCAGCTATCATGAATCCAAAACTCTGTTTCCTGTTGCTTTTAAGAAGACCTTGGTCTCTTATTCTCTTTGTAAACAGTATTAGTATTCTGTGACAATCTTTTCAGGGTCCCCAGCTTCCGACAATGTGCCAATGAAGTGTGCTTGGACCAATATCACACAAGAGCTCAACAGCCTGGAGACATTGTGGATGCTAATGAATCAAGAGCCTGGAAACCTCTTTAATTCAATGTGTTACCATGGCTGTCAGCACTAAGGCTGGAGAAGTTGACTAGATAATGTGTTACTATTGCCCTCTGCTGGAGAGATGGGAAATAGACCAAGTCAGAGCCTAGAGGAAACATTACAAGGTTAATAATCAGTGCAAATCCTGGTGTGCTTGGGGAAGGGGTGACTGGAGAGAAGGAACTCATGATGAGCCAAACCCTGGAGAGGTCCTCACAGTGACTGGTGGAAGAAAAATGAATAATGGTGCAAATCCAGTCAGATACACATGCATAAAAAAACTTTCACAACAATTCTAGTTAAGAAGTAAGGAAATATTATTAAGAAGGCATTAAACATACGTGTAAAAACATGTAAAGTGTGTATGCCAACACATTCTTTCCTTATTTATAGATATTTATTGTATTGGGCCAAGTAAAATTGTGTGGATCATGAATATCATAATTCAAAAGTTCATTTGACACACATAGCCTACCAAATATTCCCAGAAACATGCTCTGGTATACAGAGGCACAAGATCATCTAATATAAAGCCATCTCATAAAATACTGTTGAATGTACAATGTGGCAATTCTATACAGTAGACTATAAATGTACTGCTGCTTTGGTCTGTGGATTGCTGCCTTGACTCAACATCAAGGATGGACATTTACAATTTAAAATAAGGTTTCTATTGAGCATGCAAGCATTGTGAAAATTATGAAGAAAAATTCAGTTGAACCATTGTAATTAGTCAGAGAGAAAATTGAGATTGGCCTCACCTGTATGTTCTTTCAAGTAAATGTGTGCAAACAAAATACAAAATTGAAAAATACTACTCAAACATTTTCTATTTCTTAGTATAGAGTGTGTGGCTAGTTATGAATAAATGAGTAACAGTAAGAGAACCAAGGTAAATAAATACTCCTTTTAATTTATGGAAATCCTTTGGGAACATGTGTATCTTCTTACTTGGCAAACTAAACTAAAGGCCAAAATGAATGAACAGAGAGAAAATGTAATATTCAAATAAAGATTTAATATTCAAGCAAATTGTCAGAAAATTACACAACTTTATAAATATTTCTATAGTTAAATATATCACAAAATATCATACTCTGCTTAGCTTTGTGTTTTCCCTTTTTTCTACTCCTGTTCCTTTTCCTGCGTTTCTGCTTTATAATTGGATGGAGGTGGAAAATGTCGTGAACAATTGCTGAAGGTAAAACAGATATATACACTTACAACTTGATGTTACAAACTTTGTAACAAGTAAAGATCATTGCCTTTTTCACATAACACGTATGACACATAGTCACTTCTTTTCGTGATATTTTATAACATCATTTAAATGTTATTTCTGAAAGTTTATTGAAATTTTACTTAGTAGATAACATATCACAAACAACTAATCATTTAAATACTCTCCTCAAGCCAGTCATTGATAGCTTGAGAACTGTGTGAGATCTACTGATGGTCATAACTGCAGGATATGATCTATTCATTGCAGTGAAGGGGACTGAGTTAATGTAAGAGCCGGATGGCTGGCACCAGGAGGAGTGCTGTGAGAAGCTGTCCTCTAGACAGGACATGGCTGATGCACTTAGGGACTCACAGCAGCTATGATTCCTGGATGTGAGCTGTACAAGACCAATCCAACAAGACCCGCCAACATTCCAGCAGTGAGCAATAATGGACACAGTGGCAGGGTAAATGAGAGGACATGAAGGGTGTAGAGATTGTTGGTGTATGTCTGGAAGCTGTGAATATAATGAAAATAAATAAGTGGTCTTGGAAGATGTAAAATAAGTGTTACAGTGAGAGTTTTTTACCAAATTAATGAGACTGACCCTGACTGAAAGGGAAATCATGAATCGTGACATAATCAGAGTACATAAGATCAAGATACATTGCATATATATGAATTCAGCACAGCATAAATAAGATATTTAAAAGATATTATGTTAGATGTAGTGGTAAAGAATAGTCCATGGCAAGGAGAAGAGTTGACCTTCTGAGCAGAGGCTATGTTAGAAAGAAGTAGAGGAAAGCCAGTAACCAAGCACACAGACCACCAGACACAGATTCATGAGATTAAACAAAAGCTTGTGCAGCAGAACAGATGTTTCAAGACTGAATTGAGACACATAACATAGCAGAGAAATTCAAAGTGGAGGAGATGAATTATTTATAAATGATTGGCTAGGGGCATCAGATCCTATCCTTCCTTAGAAACCACACTGCCTAGGACTTTGCTTTATTTCAGCTTCACATTAAGGACATGTGTAAAGTGCAGAAAAGTAGAACCTTCCACAGCCTTAGGAATATTAAACTGGACAAATTGCAATGGTTTTGCAAACTTGTTTGCAGATTCTAAGACTGTAGATGGGGGCAAGGAAACACATGAACCTGGAAGAGATTAAAAAAAAAATGCCTAAACTTAGAAACCAGAGCCATGCTGTCCTTTAGCACTACAGAGAAACATGTTCTCAGCAGGGAAATCTATACTGTGCTGGTAAGAATAAGGGTAATATGAGACAGTGATTCTTTAGTGGGTAAAGAGATGAATTACTTTTGCATGAACTCAGTTCCTCACCACCTCTGCTGATTTGCATGTTCCAGAGCACAGCCCTCTACCATGATGACTTTTCAGTAAGCTGTTCACATCCCGTTCATTTAAAGTACAAATGTTGGTAAATTGTTACAATAGTCCCTGGAACAACTAATAAAAACTTGACTCAGAGAACAAAACAGGTTAAATCTTTTCTGGTTATTTTAATCTCCTGGTTCCATTCTCCAGTCTCTCATGTGATGAGGTCTTGTCTGTCTGTCTGCTGCCTGCTTCTAACCATGGTCAGAGAACAAACTTCCAGAATTAAATAAAATGTTTTATTCTATAAATTGCCTTGGTTGTGGTGTTTTCTCACAGCAATAGAAAATTAACTATGACATTTGCCTTCCTAGGAAGGAGAGAAATGAATAAACATTTAATGGAGGAAAGCTCCCCCCCCATGCATAAGATATGAGAGTTGATAAGGTAACTGAAGACTCTATGATCAGGAAGCCATACTTGCAGGTTAAAAAAAAAGACTCTAGATTCTGAGAATAACCTGTTCCCAGTATCAATTTGTCAAAATACTATTTCCTTAGGATTTTTAAATATTTAAGACTTGCATAATTTTATTTTATATGTATTTGATTTTTTGCTTGCATATATAATTGTGTACCTTATGAGGGCAGTGACCTCAGAATCTATAATAAAGGCTCAGCTATCCTGGAAGTGGAATTATAGACAGTTGACAACAGTCATTTGGGTCCTGGAAAACAAACCTGGGTCCTCAGGGAGACAAGCCAGTGCTCTTAACCAGTACTCTGACCTTGCTAGGGGATTATATGAAGCCATGGACTGAGATGACCTTACAGCTTTGCGTGAAGCCTGTACTCATAGGATTTTAATGGTATAACAAAATAAAAATTTTCTAATTTTAATTGGATAATAATTTTTCTAATAACTTCTGCTTGGTATATGTTTGTGTAGAGGATGAGTGTGCCTGATGCGTGCATGCACGCGCGCACGCGCGCGTGTGTGTGTGTGTGTGTGTGTCTGTGTCTGTGTGTGTTCACATCTCTGTTGTATTAATCTCAGCTCTCTCCATACTTTCAACTCACAAAAGTTAATATTTCATGTTATTCAAGAGAACCAGTCCCATGATTTTAATGCTAGAGCTAGGGAAGAGACCAAGTTTAGGATGTAGAAAAATTTACCTGGTCCCTATATGAAAACAGAACAAGGAGAAATATAGATATGCTCTCCACAGCTGGAGACACCAAAAGGAGCAATTGGGGCAGCCTGGCCTCTCACTTCTGCTTCCCTTGGTAGTTTATGTGATGGCTGAATCACTGTGGGTGGGGAACTTGAACTTTGCTGACAGGAATATGTTACAACATCTTCAGGCTGGAGTCTGCTGATCTTGGGAGAAAAATGTTTGCCAGATTCACTGCCACTGAATCTTGATGGCACCCCATCTGCCAATCTGTTTGAACCACAGATCAGTTGCTTAGGAGGTTTCTTGTAGCTGGAGTTTTCT
Source organism: Onychomys torridus (assembly GCF_903995425.1). Lineage (NCBI taxonomy): Eukaryota > Metazoa > Chordata > Mammalia > Rodentia > Cricetidae > Onychomys > Onychomys torridus. The sequence goes on along the minus strand of NW_023413627.1, from coordinate 2,163 downwards.
ACAGTCCTGTCCAGCCCCATGGACCCCATAAGCACTTACAAACAATCACTCAGAAGCTCATATTAATTAAATTGCTTGGCCTTAGCTCAGAACTTCCGCTGCCTAGCTCATACTCTTAAACTCATTTCTATCCATCTATACTTGCCATGGGGCTCGCAGCTTACTGGTATCTTACATGTTACTGATTACATCACAGTGGCTGTCAGCATTTCCTGATTCAGCCTTCTTCACCCAGCATTCTCCTTACTCCTGCCTGGCTACTGGGCCATCAGCATTTGTATTTATCAATCAATCATAGCAACTTATATTCACAGCATACAGGATATCCCACAGCACCTCTCTGTGTTTCTTATTTAATAAGGGTGTTTAGAATTTCATCTGCAGTTTCCCTGGTTTCTGTTGATACCATGCTAAACTCCAAACAGTGCTCTCACTTGCCAGTCATGTGGTGGTGACACTTTGTCCCAGAGATGTAGACAGGGAGGCAAGAGACTGGGTCATCTGGATGTCACATTTGGCACATGAGATTAGAAAAATTGAAAGTAAATTAATTCTATTGGATGAGGACTTTTTCTCCAAGAGGACAGGGAGTGCTGACCACATTCAGATGATTAAATTTCCAATGCTTTCTTCCTTCATGTGAGACAGAGCAGCAGCAACCCCAGGAGCTTAGTGGAGGCCTTCATGTCTGTGCTGTGCATGTCTGAGGCTAACTCCAGCACAGGGTATGACCTGATTATGAAGAAGTTCTCAGGGCAGTGGGCTGTGTCTGGGAAAATGCAAATCAGCAATGGCTGGGTATAGCTGCAGACTAACCAAGTGATTCATTAAAGGCCTGTGGTATTCCTGTGTGTCAGAGCAGAGAGGTAGTGTAGGCTTATTTGTAAGAATTCAGCAGTAATAGATAAGAGAGGATAATGTGGAGAAGGTAGGATTACAATTACAGTGTCTACATGCATCAAATTGTTCTTATGTTTGTTTGAATGAGAGCAAAAGTCACATGATGTAATTATCAATTATACAACAAATGATTGGGTTTATTATTTCCTTACTGTACTGCAGACATTCAAATACATTTTTACATATTAAAATGGATAATGGCTCAAGTTAATTGAAAAAAAAAAGAATATGCTCTCTTTGGACAACAAGGCACAACATGAGTTGCACCTTATTTTGATTTTTGTCATGTTCAATGTAGAATTGCCTTATTATGTTTTCCTCCATGGCAGGGGCTATCAGATATGGTACCATTCTAGAAAGCACAAAAATGGTCACAGGTCCATTCCTAGGTAGGTCCAGATGTAATTGAAGTCATGCAGCCATGCAGCTATTTCCCTTCTTATTGTTTATTTGTTAGACTGTAGTTTAATTACATTACTTCTCCCTTCAAACCTTCCCAAATATGCCCTTCCTCCTCTTCATATTCTTGACATCTTTTTTTCATTGTTATTGCATGAATATGTAGATACATATATCCTAGATATCTTTTGAGTTCATACAAAGTGTTACTTGTTTGTATGTTTTGGGGCTGACCATCTGACCCTGGACCATCATTGTACTCTTCTCTGAGTACCGCTACCCTCACAGCTTTGCTCAGTTGTCTGTATTATTTTGTGCAGAATTGAGGCTTTGTGGGTTTCCCCTGTCATGCTTCATATGTTTGTTGATGTCCCCATTACTCAGCTCACATATTGGCTATAATGTTGGTGAGCCTTTACAGGTAGAGATTCAGATGTTACTAGGAGACACAATCTCACAGCTGATTCCCTGATCCTATTGTTCTCACAATCTTTGTACTATGTTTTCCAAAATACACTGAGTTTAGCTATGGGAGCATTTTGTACATGTATCCATTAGAAATGTGATCTACAACTCACTATGCAGCTTCTTGCTATAGATGAGTCTCAGAAAAGTAGCAGAGTAATACTTCTAGACATGGCTTTTAAGGAAAGACCAGATCTCACATAACTAAACCAACTTTTCAGGTAAACATTCTTGTCTTACTTTACTTTTCATAGCTCAGTTATTCAAGAACTACGTCCATCAAGGCCAGGCAAGTTCAAGGGTTTTCTCCCTTTCCATTTGTGCATACGAGCTCCCTTCCTAAATTAAACTATCTATGCCCAATGTTCATTTGAGGCTTCCATTTACAGCAGTGGATAA
>NW_023413626.1:0-27847 GCF_903995425.1 Onychomys torridus | reverse complement strand
TCATTAAAAGTCTCCCAACCAAAAAAAGCCCTGGACCTCATGGTTTAACTGCAGAATTCTACCAGGTCTTCAAAGAAGACTTAATAACAATACTCTTTAAATTTTCCACACAAGAGAAGCAGAAGGTATATTATCAAACTCCTCCTACAATGACCCTGACTCCTAAACCTAACAAAGATGCAACAAAGAAAGAGAACTACAGCCCGATCTCCCTCATGAACATTGATGCAAAAATACTCAATAAAGTTCTGGCAAACAGACTCCAAGAACACATCAAAGCAATTATCCACCATGGTCAAGTAAATTTCATCCCAGTGATGCAAGGGTGGTTCAACATATGAAAATCCATCAATGTAATACACCATATAAACAAACTCAAAGAAAAAAAAACCACATGATCATCTCACTAGATGCACAAAAGACATTTGACAAAATCCAACACCCCTTCATGATAAAGGTATTGGAGCAATCAGGATTACAGGGAACATACCTAAACATAATAAAGGCAATCTACAGCAAGCCAACAGCCAACATCAAATTAATTGGAGAGATACTCCAAGCAATACCACTAAAATCAGGAACAAGGCAAGGCTGTCCCCTCTCCCCCTACTTATTCAATACAGTACTTGAAGTTCTAGCCAGAGCTATAAGACAACATAATGAGATTAAGGGGATACAAATTGGAAAGGAAGAAGTCAAGCTCTCCCTATTTGCTGATGACATGTTAGTATACATGAGAGACCCCAAAAATTCAACCAAGAATCTGATACAACTAATAAAAACATTTAGCAACATAGAAGGATATAAGATCAGCTCAAAAAAATGAGTAGCCCTTCTATATACAGTAGACAAACAGGTTGAGAAGGAAATCAGAGATACATCACCCTTTACAATAGCCACAAATCATAGAAAATACCTTGGGGTTATGCTAACTAAGCATGTGAAGGACCTATATGACAAGAACTTTAAGTCCCTGAAAAAGGAAATTGAAGATGTCAGAAAATGGTAAGATCTCCCATGCTCCAGGATATGCAGGATTAATATAGTAAAAATGGTGATCTTACCAAAAGCAATCTACAGATTCAAAGCAATTCCCATCAAATTACCAACACAATTCTTCACAGATCTGGAAAGAATAATACTCATCTTCACATGGAAAAACAAAAGAGCCAGGATAGCCAAAATAATCCTGTACAATAAAACAACATCTGTAGCATCACAATCCCCAACCTCAAGCTCTACTATAGAGCTAGTATAATAAAAACAGCTTGGTACTGGCATAAAAACCAACATGTGGACCAATGGAATCAAATTGAAGACCCTGACATTAACCCACACACCTATGAACATATAATTTTTGACAAAGAAGCCAAAAATGAACAATGGAAAAAAGAAAGCATCTTCAAGAAATGGAGCTGGCATAACTGGATGTCAACATGTAGAAGGCTGCAAATAGATCCATATCTGTCACCATGCACAAAACTTAAATCCAAGTGGATCAAAGACCTCGACATAAATCCAGCTACACTGAACCTGATAGTAGAGAAAGTAGGAAGTACTCATGAACGCATTGGCACCGGAGATCACTTTCTTAATAAAACACCAGTAGCACAGACACTGAGAGAAACAATCAATCAATGGGACCTGTTGAAACTGAGAAGCTTTTGTAGAGCAAAGGACATGGTCAACAAGACAAAGCGATAGCCTACAGAATGGGAAAAGGTCTTCACCAACCCCACATCTGACAGAGGGCTGACATCCAGAATATATAAAGACCTCAAAAAATTAGACATCAAAATGCCCAACAGTACAATTCAAAAATTGGCTATAGAACTAAACAGAGAATTCTCCACACAGGAAACTCAAGTGGCTGAAAGACATTTAAGGAATTGCTCAACATCCCTAATTATCTGGGAAATGCAAATCAAAATGACTCTGAGATACAACCTTACACATGTCAGAATAGCAAAGATCAAAAGCACAGAAGACAGCTTATGCTGGAGAGGATGTGGAGCAAGGGGAACTCCCCTCCATTGCTGGTGGCAATGCAAACTTGTACAGCCACTTTGGAATTCAATATGGTGCTTCCTTAGAAAATAGGGAATCCATCTCCCCCAAGACCCAGCTATAGCACTCTTGGGCATATACCCAAGAAATGCTCAATCATACCACAAGGGCATTTGCTCAGCTATGTTCATATAAGCTTTGTTTGTAATAGCCAGAACCAGGAAACAACCTAGATGCCCTTCAACTGCAGAATGGATAAAGAAAATATGGCACATATACACAATGGAGTACTACTCAGCAGAGAAAAACAATGACATCATGAGCTTTGCAGGCAAATGGATGGATCTAGAAAAAAATCATCCTGAGTGAGGTAACCCAGGCTCAGAAAGACAAACATGGTATGTATTCACTCATAGGAGGATACTAAATGTAAAACAAAGATGACTATACTGCTACACAACTCCAGGGAGGCTACATAGAAAATGGGACCCTAGGTAAGACCCAAGGATCACCTAATGACAGAGAAGTGGATGAGATCTACATGAACAACCTGGACAACAGTGGGAGTAACAAAGGGCAAGATTTGAGGGAAAGAAAGCTTAGGGGAGCAGGAGATCCCAGCTGGATCAAGAACAGAAAGGGAGAATGAGGAATAACAGACCATGATAAATGAAGACCACATTAGAACAGGAATAGGCAGAGTGCTGGAGAGGTCCCCAAAAATCCACAATGATATGTCCTCTGTAGAAGGTCAGCTTTCTTCTGTAATTCTCTGATATCTCTACCCTTTCCATTCTCTTTCTGAACTAGACTCTACAGTATGCCATCATGTTCATCAGTAAATGTTGAAGATATTGAATAAACTTCCACAGGCACTTGGAGTTGCCACAAGAAAGGTGACATCACAGAGGTGGCCAGTGATCTCCAGGATACAATAGAATGTCCAGGGAAGAGCTGCAGATGTCATGGGAACTGACATTGCTTCCCTGCTAATGGTCTTTCCTCATAATACAATAGAAGACAAGCCGACCTTAGCAGGAGACACTGCTGAGATACAAGGGGAACCCTTCAGGACACTCCTCATCCAAAGCCAGAGATCTCTCTCCAATTGATTGGACATCGTTTAGATATGTACCTGTGTAGAACTGAATGTTTATCTCCTACTGAAATGTTATGTACACAAGGTAATTATATCAGAAATTTATGTATGATATAGTTCATTGTAATTTCCTACATCTCCTTGTCTCCTTAGCCACAAGACATTATAGACTTAATGCTGACTGAGAAGGACACTTGTTAAGCAATATTCCTGTTAATGAGTCTACAGGGAACAGCTAGGCAGAGTTATGCCAGAGGAAGAGGATTACACAACTTAGGAATAAGTACTCATAGGAGTGGTATACAGTCATGGAGCTCAGTGGGACTAAAATCTGTGTCATCAGCATGAGTGTAATGGGTGTTTTACTCTCTTTTGAGTAGCTCAAAGTGTTCTGGTGTTACTGGGAAGACAACGTGCCCAGACAAATGGAGTCTTATGCACAGAACATGAATTTCCTATAGAGCAATGGATATTCAGGAAAATCCTATGCAAGCCACTTCATATGTAGGAAAATAGACACTAGGGTTCCACTAGACACTCTAAATCAATGGTTCTTAATTTTTCCAATTCTCTGTCTCTTTAAATAGAACTAACAATACTTCCTCATGTTGTGATGAAACCTAAACATTAATTTAAAAAACAATGAAAAAATTTTGCTAATGTTATGAATCACAATTCAAATATTTGATGTACAGGATATCTGATATGCATCCCCCAATGGCCCACAGCTTGGGGACCACAGCTCTGAATGCAGGCAGAAATCTCCTTAAATCCTGGCAGTGATGCTGAGGCAGTGTAATTCTTAGTTTTCATTATCAGACAAAATGAAACTAGTCACTTGGGAAAACAGACCATCAATGAGGAATTATATAGATAAGATTTTCTTTGAACATGTCTCTGAGGGATTTTATTAATTGTTAATTAAGATAAGACTCCCTAAAACTTTGCAGAATGATTTCATTTTCTGCAACCTATACTGTGTAAGTATGAAGAACCTAGTTCATAAGCATAAAGAAATGGGCAGCATGGGTAATTTTGTTTATCTCTGCTCTTGGCTGTGGATGTGATATCGTTACCTGAGTTCCTACCTTGATATTCCAAAAATGGAACTATTACCTGGAATTGTGGGCTATGATCAATTTTTCCCATTCTTAGTTGCTGTGACTCATAACTCTATGTAATATAGATGTTAATAAAGCACTCTATGTCAGAGGGGTTTTAACCAGTCAGTGAGATGTGTATTTTATGAAATGCTCATCTTTGTCTCAGAAGAAGAGATCCTACTTTCTTCTCAATCCAACCTGTGTTTCCTTGCCAAAGTTTTACAAAGTCACAGAGACACCCACAGACTCACACACCACTTCACCCTGTCAACAAATGTCGCCTAATATTGTCTTGCCATGTCAAGTGCTATGCTAAATTCTTCCAGTGTGTTATATACAACAAGCTTCAGTTCGACGATGTATTTTTCTTTGAATTTCCTGACCATTAAAATTTTCAGCTATGTGGAATTGGATCTGAATTCACTGCCATGACTATGAATTTCAGTCTTATTCTATGTCCTTCCTTGAAGGGCAGAAGAAGCTCCTTACTCCTGAGAGCAGGTAGTACCTTAAATTCCAGGTTAGTGGGGGTATAAGTAATGAATGGCAATGTGTCCAACTAGATACCTCAGTTTGGAGATTAACTCCAGGGCTGATGTACACACATCCCTGTGAAAGCTTCTTGGTTTCCCCCTAACTTCTGAGCCTCTTCATTAAGGTTTCTGTAAACAGATCTTTGACACATTTCCTCCTTCAAAAGTAAATAGAACTTACCACATGTGAAAAGTCACTTTGATTTTCTCCTTAACAGGCCATTTTCAGCTCCATCCAAGGGTATCCATGAAGAAAAAGGTCTTGGGCTAGGAACTGAAATGACCACTGGTACAGGTTTAGAATGCAGGTCTGAGGAACAGAGTGCAAATCAAGGGGAGGACAGCAGGAACACCCAGGTAATTCTTGGTTATGTCTTTGGCAGTTTAACCTCTCAGCATGTCAGTTTCTTCTACCTAGAAAAATATGGGTTGGGATGTGCCATGGAAATGGGTGCTTTCACAAGGCATGACATATAAAATCACTTCTTTCATAAGTTTGTTTGTTTTTTTGAATGGGTTTTTTTTGGGTGGGGGTAATGAGTGAGCATGTATATGAGCTAAGCTGCACATCTCTTTTTTCATGAACATCTCTTTCTGGGAACAAAGAAATCTGTTCATAAACGTGCAAAAATGCTGAGAATGATGCTTTTCAGCAGAGAATCACTTAACTTATTTGAAAAAAAAATTATCACTTCTCTTCATGACTCTTCCCAAGTATTGAGCATGGCTCCTGTTCTTTGCCATTTGGAAAGACTCAGCAGCTAGCTATTCTTTATTGATTATCCACTTTCAGATGCTAAAAGCTAAGAAGATGAAGAGGAATGGTAGAAATCACCATGTCTGATCCTAAATATAGAGTTGTGTTTGTCTGTTCCAATCTCAGAATTCTAATCTTTATCTGGCTAATCTAATAACGAATAAATGCCACCTGTGCCCTTTGGTGTATTTTTATAGAAGCACATACATGATTTTGGTGACTTACTAGAATTCATGTAATGTATATTGAGTCCAACTAGTATTATTTTCTTCTCAGTCTTGCTATTCTTATTTAGGTTTGCTTGTTTGAGTGGAAGTGAACTGCCCCATTTAAAATGGGGGAAAATTTTTTAACATAAACTACTGTAACAGATATGTTTGCGAGTTGCAAAAGTGTTTCCATTGAAACAAATCAGAATTTACGAGGATCCTGTTACATGCTGGGGGCAGAAATCAGAGTCAATAAAGCTTGCAAAAACAGATTTTTTAAAATCACTCTGAAGGGAGAAGCTTATTATTTTTTGCTTATTTTTTAAAATTTTATGATCAATTTAATTTTACATATCAGCATGTGTTCCCCTGTCCTTCCTTCTCCTGTCCCCTTCCTCTCCCCCCATTCCACCTCCCTTTTTCATCTCCTCCAGCGCAAGGACTCTACTTGGGGATTCAGCTCAGCCAGGTAGATTCAGTCAAGGCAAGTCCAGTACCATCCTCACTTCACCTAGGCTGAACAAAGTGTACCAGCATAGGCCCCAGGCTCCAAAATGCCACCCCATGCATCAAGGACAGGTCCCAGTACCACTATCTGGGGGCCTCCTAAGTTCAAGTTCATCAACTGTCTGTCTTATCCAGAGGTCCTGATCCAGTTCCATGGGGACTCCTCAGTTATTGTTGCATAGTTCATTTGTTTCCGTTATTTTGGCTATTTGTCCTATGCTTTTTCCAACCATGGTCTCAATATTTCTTTCTCATATAAGCTTCCTCCCTCTCAGTGATTGGACTCCCAGAACTCCACCTGGGGATTGGGTGTAGATCTCTTCATCTTCTTCCATCAGATAGATGAGAGTTCTATCATGACAGTTAGGGTATACCTGCACAAATTAAAACTGACAATGCTCCAGCATATGTCTCTAGTAAAATGAAACTGTTTTTGCTCATTATAATATAAAGCATATTACAAGTATATCACATAATCCTACAGGCCAAGCAGTTATATAAAGATCCTACAGTACTCTAAAGGACATGGTACATAAACAGAAAGGGGTAACAAAAACCCCCAGAAATAGACTGCACAATGCTGTATTAACTTTGAATTATCTCAGTGCCAATAAGAAAGAAACAACAGTTGCAGAGAGACATTGGATAATAGAAAAAAACTACAGAATTAAATCAGCCTATATACTTCTAGGATGTGCTCACATCAGAATGGAAACCAGGGTATGTGTTACGTTGGGGATGAGGTTTTGTTTTGTTTCTGCAGGAGAAAATATGCTGTGGGTACCATCAAAATGGACAAAGGTTTGTTTTGAACAAGAGAGACCTCTCAATTAGAGGTGATAGTTCATCAACCAACATGACCATCCAGTTTAAACTCACTTATACCATTAATAAATGCCTTTTCATTTAATCAGAGGTAACTTGCCAAAAGGGAACCTCCCCAAAATTAGTCTTGGGGAAGGGTTTTTGTTTTTGTCTTTTAGGAGAATGAAGGCTAAGGAATCTGAAGAACATTGGACAAATGAGACAACTGAAGAAAAAGGACATATAATCTGTCCCAGGAAAAAGAGTAAAATTGCCTGTTGGTATATCATCTACAAAATTTCATAAATCTTCCTAAATGTTTGTTTCTGCTCTTCTCTAAAATATTAATACTATTGGCCTTCTTATAGTCCCAGTTCAATTAAAGTTTAAAGTTGACTTTGGAGTTGGAGAATGGCTCTCTCCTCCTTTAAACTCAAGCCTGTTGTTAAAAACAAAATGAAAACTCCCTGTATCATACCAGAAGAAAGAGCCATCTTCCGACATGGGACAGGAGAAAAACCTAATTAATTAAGGGACTATTCTATTACTAATTTCAATTCTTTGTTTCTATTCTGATTCTTTAAACTTTTTAAAGTATGAATTTTATATCAAAATTTAATATATATATATATAAAACTTTGTTAAGATAATAATGGTCATATAGTGTGTACTACTTAATTCTAGAAAAAGGCTTCGATTACCTGCCTATACATGTCATTCTGTTGGAGTCTCTTCTGAGTTTTCTGCAGGAAATCACGGCCAGGCCTAACATCAACTGAAATCTCCAGGAAGAAGATCGAGCCACAGAACGAAAATTCAACGTGGAAAAAAATATCACTTAGCTGGCAAACATCACCTACTGCTCAGCTTTGGACTACAAAATGCTTAGAGCAATTCTGAGATGACTAGCTGAGATGATCCAGTTTCAAAGACTACATGAATAAGGATGTAAAATAAACCCTGAACTTTGGCATTATGAATAACAAAGAATATAGTTACCTTTCCTAGAATTTGACAATTGACCCAAAATTTTTCTTTTCAGAATAAAGATAACTTCGCCCATACCCAGCAGGAAGCAATTTTAAGAATTCGATGCCCACATTCCCAAAGTGGTGGTGTGGGGTGGGTGGTTTTTTTTTTTTTTTTTTTTTGGTCTTTTAATGGCTTTTGGGTCTGGGATAGTTTTCATTGTTTTGGAGGGTTGGTTACAAGTTGTTGTTAAGGGTTAGGAAAAGGGTTAGGCAAAAGGTGCTTGTTAAAAAAATGAAAGAAAGAAAAAAGAAAAAGACAATTACTAGTTTTAAATACTTTACATTGGATTGGATTGTTTTATATTGTATTATATTATATTGAGATTGAGATTGTTAGAATATGCTATACACATATTTCTAAACTTACTCAAGATATTGTATTTATACCATTCATTTAACAATGTAATGCAATTTGCTGATCCTTGAATGTTAGCATTACCAACTATTAGGAATTTTGGAAATGAAAGTTAGTGGTTAGACATTACAATTGAACTTGTAGTCATATTAGGTGTGTTTTCAAGATCAAACAGATATATTTTAGATAGACAGGTCATCTTCAAACCTTTTAGAGATCTACAGAATATGGCATTTAAAATGTTTTAATAACTTAGGAATTTTTCTTTTATGCTATGACTATGAGACATGTTGGCTTCTGGCAGTACGAATCTACTTCAGAGAAAATATGGGCATTGAAGAAACTGCATATGGAGTTAATTTTCATTGTGGCAAAAGTTAGCCACTGGACAACAAAGTATCCTTGAATCAACTGCCGACAAATAGGAAAGATGGGACATGAAACAAAGGATTACCGATTTTTGCCAAAACAAGTGTGGTTGTGGCTTTAACAATAGAAATTTTCTGAAGCCAGGACAATATGGTACCATCCCTGTAGTGAGTGGCCTTTGCAATCTGGAAAAGGTACCATGCCCTTTTCTTCGAATGCAGCTGAATAAGAAGTGGGCTGATGGCTTCTGATGTGCAATGGAACAGCAGATGAAAAAGTTATTCTTGAAGAATAACTAAGCTCACCCCTCTCAATAGTAAACTGGTATTTAATAAAGCGATGTGGAAGAAGAAAGGGATGATGAGATGAAGCCACATATACACAGCCAAGAAAAATGGACAGCTGAATTGAAAAAAAAAATCATCAATAATTTCCAGAATTTAAAATCCTGGATCATGACATGACACTAATGGAATTCAGGTGTTTCTGGTACATGGACTGCTCTCACCAAATGTGAGGTCAAACTGTTGACCTTGAATACATCCTTGTTCTCAAATGAGTCTGTCAGATATGCTAGGCCTGTAGGCTGAAGATGATGCCCCAACACTGTGGAGAAACCTCAGCTGGCTGTCCAGGCAGCTGGCTGTTTCTGTCAATGCACATTTTTTCGGAAGCTGCTTGCATGCACTTCCCATTTTTATTTTTTATTAGTTGGTATTATTTCTTTCTTGGGTCTCTGAGGGAGTTGAAGGTCAGTTAGTTATAGTTATCTTTGCTAAGGATTTCCAAAAAACTAACTTTGAGATGTAAGAGTATAAATTTCAAAGATATTATAAGACAGTTCTATTAGTAATATAAGTTAAGATAGAAAGTGAATCAGGTACATTTTGAACTTACCAAAATAGAATAAATAATGAATTATTTTCTCTGCATTTGTCCACTGCAAATGGAGTAGACACTGTTTAGGTATTTATTGTTTGTATACATGGTATCTATAGTTATTGTAATTTTGTACATAGTTTTTCTTATATTAGTTATAACTTTTTCCTTTTTTTCTTTTTTTCTTGAAATATTAAAGGGGAAATATAGTGATTTTTTGTATTGAAATGTGATTTTATTTGTATGTTAGTAAAGTTGCCTTGAGTTCAGAGCAAGCCAGAGCAGAAGCTGAGCAGTAGTGGTGCACGCCTTTAATCCCAGAACTTGGGAGGCATAGCCAGGCAGATCTCTGTCTGTTCAAGGACACAGCCAGCATGGCAGATATTTGCCTTTAATCTCAATACCAACCATAGAAGACCTGGAGGTCTGTACAAACAGGCAGTGACAAAGAGGTCATGTAGCTAGGTTTACAACCAATGAGAAAACAGAATAGAAAGTCTATAAAAAAAAGACAAGACACAGAAGTAGCTCTCTTGTAGAGAGGAAGGACAGCAGAAACAGTGAAGGGTAACATTTTCTACTCTTGCTCTGACCTTGTGGCTTTTAACTCTGCAACCGGTTCTGTGTTTCTTATTTAACAAGATAGTTACATCTACATGAGACTCCCCTTGGGGATTCATTTAAAACTGGTGGATGCAGTGCAGGCAGGTCCAGTCCCCTTATTCCAGGCTGAGCAAAGTGTCCCTGTGTAACCCCTAGGATCTAAACAGCCAGCTCATGCACTAAGGACAGATCCTGGTACCACAGCATGGATGCCTCCCAAAGAGTTCAAGCTATTCAATTGTCTCACTTATCCAGAGGGCCTGATCCAGCTGGGGACTCCAGAGCCATTGCTTCATAATTCATGTGCTTCCATTCATTTGGCTATTTGTCCCAATGATTTTTGCAATCTTGGTCTCAACAATTTATACTCTTACAGTCCCTCCTCTTTCTTGAGAATTGGACACCTGGAGCTCCACCTGGGGCCTGGCTGATGATCTCTGCATCCATTTCCATCAGTATATAGGACCTGTTGATACTGAGAAGCTTTTGTAGAGCAAAGGACACAGTCAAAAAGACAAAGCAACAGCCTACAGAATGGGAAAAGTTCTTCACCAACCCCTCGTCTGAGAGAGGACTGATATCCAGAATATATAAAGAACTCAAGAAATTAGACATCAAAATGCCCAACAGTCCAAATAAGAAATGGACTATAAAACTAAGCAGATAATTCTCAACAGAGGAAGTTCAAATGCCTGAAATACATTTAAGGAATTTCTCAACTTCCCTAATTATCCAGGAAATGCAAATCAAAACAACTCTGAGATACCATATTATACCTGTCAGAATGGCTAAGATCAAAAACATAGAAGACAGCTTATGCTGTAGAGGATGTGGAGCAAGGGGAACTCTCCTCCACTGCCGGTGGGAATGAAAGCTAATACAGCCACTTTGGAAATCAATATGGTGCTAACTTAGAAACTTGGGAATCCATCTCCCCCAAGACTCAGCTGTAGCACTCTTGTGCATATACTCAAGGAATTCTCAATCATATGATGAGGTCATTTGCTCAGTTATATTCATATCAGCATTGTTTGTAATAGCCCGAACCTGGAAACAACCTAGATGTCCTTCAACTGAAGAATGGATGAAGAAAACATTGTATATATACACAATGGAGTACTATTCAGCAGAGAGAAACAATGGCATCATGAGGTTTGCAGGCAAATGGATGGGTCTAGAGAAAATCATTCTGAGTGAGGTAACCCAGACTCAGAAAGACAAACATGGTATGTAGTCACTCATAGGAGGATACTACATGTAAAACAAAGATGACTAGACTGCTACACAACTCCAGGGAGGATACCTAGAAAACATGACCCTAGGATGTACTTGAATAACCTGGAAGACAGTGGGAGTGATGAAGGACAAGGTTTCAGGGAAAGAAAGCTTAGGTGAGCAAGAGATCAAAGCTGGATCAAGAACAGAAAGGGAGAACAAGGAATAACAGACCATGATAAATGAAGACCACTTGAGAAGAGGAATAGGCAGAGTGCTGGAGAGGTCCCCAGAAATCCACAATGATATGTCCTCTGTAGACTGTTGGCAATGGTTGAGAGAAAGTCTGATCTGACCTAGTCTCATGATCAGATGGCCAAACACCCTAACATTCAAGCTGGAACTCTCACCAAATAACTGATGGAGGTGGATGCAGAGATCCTAAGTGAGGCCCCAGGTGGAGCTCCAGGTGTCCAATTGTCGAGGAAGAGGAGGGAATATAAGAGCATAAATTTTGAGACCAAGATTGGAAAAAGCATGGGGAGAAATATCCAAACTAATGGATGCACAGAAATTCTGAATCAAAGGCTGTGGAGCCCCCAACTGGATCAGGCCCTCTGGATAAGTGAGACAATTGATTAGCGTGAACTGCTTGGGAGGCATCCAGTCTGTTGGTCCAGGATCTGTCCTTAGTGCACGAGCTGGCTATTGGGAACCTTGGGCTTACACAGGGACACTTTGCTCAGCCTGGAATGAGGGGACTGGACCTGCCTGTACTGAATCTACCAAATTTAAATGAATCCCCAGGGGAGTCTTGGCCCTGTAGGAGATGGTAATGGAGGGGAAGTGATGGAGGGAAGGTGTGGGCGGGAGTGGGAAGGACACAGGGACACATGCCTGTTGTGTAAAATTAAAACACAAATATAATAATAATAAAAGAAGAAAAAAAAGAGTGTGAGGTGACACATAATATTAACTATTTCACTGCCATTTTGCAAAATAATTATGTGACTCTTTTGGAGGCTATTGGTCTATCACCCCTCAGGTCCTTGGCAATTATCAATATGCCCAAGCCTCGAGTATGGTTAACCCTGTTAATAAGGTCTGCTGGAATAAAGTTGCCCCAATTCACATATCTGGTGGAAGTGGCCCTCAAGATACAATCAGAGAAAACATTGTTCAAAACAAGTTTCAAAACAAACAAAGTTCAAAACCTCACCCCTTGCCCTATGTCTACCCTGATATGTTCTCTGATTCTATTTCCTTAGGGTTTATTGGACAATTTAAATGGATTATCTGGTCTTGATTTAACTTAGGTATGTGGTACCTATCCAGAAAATTATCCATTTCTTTATGATTTTCCAGTATTGTGGAGTAGAGTTTTTTGATATATGACCTGATGATTCTCTGGATTTCCTCATTGTCTGTTGTTATGTCCCCCTTTTCATTATTGATTTTGTTTATTTGGATGCGCTCTCTCTGTCTTTTGGTTAGTTTGGATAAGGGTTTGTCTATCTTGTTGATCGTCTCAAAGAACCAACTCTTCCTTTCATTAATCCTTTGTATTGTTCTCTTTATTTCTATTTTATTGATTGCAGCTCTCAATTTGATAATTTCCTTGCATCTGTTCCTCCTGGGAGACTATGCTTCTTCCAGTTCAAGGGCTTTCAGGTGTGCTGTCAAGTCACTAGGGTGATATTTCTCCAGCTTATTTATGTGGGCATTCAGTGCTATGAACTTCTTTATTAGCACTGCTTTCATTGTATCCCATAAGTTTGGGTATGTGGTGTATTCATTTTCATTGATTTCTAGGAAGTCTTTAATTTCTTTCTTTTTTTCTCCCTTAACCCATTGGTGATTCAGTTGAGCATTATTCGGTTTCCATGAGATTGTAGGATTTCAGAAGTTTATTCTCTTGCTGAAATCTAACTCTAAACCATGGTGGTCTGATAGAACACAGGAGGTTATTCCAATTGTTTTGTATCTGTTGAGATTTGTTCTGTGGCCAAGTATAAGGCTGATTTTAGAGAAGGTTCCATGGGGTGCTGAGAAGAAGGTATATTCTTTTTTGTTTGGATGGAATGTTTTTGTAGATATTTATTAAGTCCATTTGAGCCATAACATCAGTTAAGCCCATTATGTCTGTGTTAAGTTTCAATTTGACTGATCTGTGCAGAGTTGAAAGTGGGGTGTTGAAGTCTCCCACTATTAATGTGTGGCGTTTTATATGTGTTTTAAACTTTAGTAATGTTTCTTTTACATATGTAGGTGCCCTTGTGTTTGGTGCATAAATGTTCAGAATTGAGACTTCATCTTGGTGGATCTTTCCTGCAATGAGTATGTAATGTACTTCATCATCTCTTTTGATTGATTTTAGTTTGAAGTCTATTTTGCTAGATATTAGGATGGCTACACCAGCTTGCTTCTTAAGACCATTTGATTGGAAAATCTTTTCCCAGCCTTTTATTCTTAGGAGGTGTCTGTCTTTGAATTTGAGGAATGTTTCTTGTATGCAGCAGAAATATGGGTTCTGCTTTTCGTATCTGTTCTGTTAGTCTGTGTCTTTATATAGGTGAATTAAGTCCATTGATATTAAGGGATATTAATGACCAGTGATTGTTCATTCCTGTTGTTATTTTTTTTTTGGTGGTAGTGTGTGTGTACTTGTCTTATTTGGGGTTTCCTGCTGTGATGTTATCTATTGCCTATGTTTTCATGGGTGTATCTGCATACTTTAGGTTGGAATTTTCCTCCTAGTGCTTTCTGTAGGGCTGGATTTGTGTATAAGTATTGTTTAAATCTGGTTTTGTCTTGGAAGGTCTTGTTCACTCCATCTATGATGTTTGAAAGTTTTGCTGGGTAAATTATTCTAGGCTGGCATCCATGGACTCTTAGTGTCTGCATTATATGTGTCCAGTTCCTTCTGGCTTTCAAAGTCTCCATTGAGAAATCGTGTGTTATTCTAATGGGTTTGCCTTTATAAGTCACTTGGCCTTTTTCCTTTTTTGCCCTCAATATTCTTTCTTTATTCTGTACATTTAGTTGTTTAATTATTATGTGTCAAGGGGACTTTTTTGGGGGGGTCTATTCTGTTTGGTGTTCTATAGGCTTCTTGTATCTTTATAGGCATTTACTTCTTTCAGTTAGGAAAGTTTTCTTCTATGATCTTGTCAAATATATTTTCTGTGCCTTTGAGTTGGTATTCCTCTCCTTCCTCTATCCCTATTATTCATAGGTTTGGTCTTTTTATGGTGTCCCAAATTTATTGGACATATTGGGTCATGGCTTTGTTGGTTTTAGTGTTTTCTTTGACTGATGAATCTATTTCTTCTACCGTATCTTCAACACCACAGATCCCTCTTCTGTTTCTTGCATTCTGTTGGTTATACTTGCTTCTGAAGTTCCTGTTCATTTACTCAGATTTTCTATTTCCAGCATTCCTTCTGCTAGTGTTTTCTTCATTTTTTTCTATTTCCCTTTTCAGGTCTTGGACTGTCTCCCTCGTTTTTTCATGATTTGCTTTCAAAAACTTACTGTTTTTTTCTGCTTTAATTGTCCTTTCCTTTAGTTTTTTTTATAGCATTCTTCCCATTTTTTGTTTGTCTGTTCCTCTACTTTATTTTTGATTTCTTCTATATAAGGCTCTACCCTCTTCATGATGTTACTTATAAGGTTTTCTTCTTCTTCTTCTTCTTCTTCTTCTTCTTCTTCTTCTTCTTCTTCTTCTTCTTCTTCCATTCTGTGATGTTCAGGTCTAGCTGTTGGAGAAGGGCTAGGTTCCGGTGATGCTGTATTGCTCTTTATTTTGTTATATGTACTTCTGCCTTGACATCTGCCCATCTCATCTTGGGTTCATTCTTGGTCTTATCAGTGTATTTGGTCCAGAGAGAGCTGACAGATTTAGGGATCCTCTCTCTGGTCCAGATGGAAGCTCCATGCCAGATGGGAGTGCTGGTCCAGATGAGAGTGCTGGCCAGATAGGAGCTGGGGTGCTGGACTCTGAGTCTTGGGAAGTCCCTGGGGCTCCTTATTTTGTCCAGATTGGAGCTCCTATTGTCCAGATGGGAGTTTCCTGGTCTCTTGTCCAGATGGGAGTTCCTCTGGTCTCTGGTCCAGATGGGAGTTCCAGGCCAGGATGGAAGCTGGGGGCTGGTCTCTGATTCTCAGGAAGTGGCTGGGTTCTCCAGCAGATGGGTGTGGGGGCAGGGTGTGGAGAATGCAGGGTCTGCCTGCAGTCTTGGAAAAGGGGAGCCTTCCCCCATGGCCTGCCTATTGCCCAGAAACTGGGGCCAACTTGGTCAGGTCCTCCTGGGATGGCCTGTGTACAGTGGTGGGACCCAGGGGCAGTTGCCTTTCTGACTATAACCCCAGGCACTCACCTCTGGTCCAGAGGGGAGTTCTGGGATGGACAGGAGATGGAGGTTGGCCTCTGATTCTCAGGAAGTGGCTGGGGTCTCAGGCAACTGGTTGTGGGTGCAGTTTGTGGAGACTGCAGTGTCTGCCTGCAGTCTTGGAATTGGGAGCCTTCCCACAGGGCCTATTGATTGGCAGGAAACTGGGGCCAATTTGGGCAGTTCCTCCCCAGATGGCCTGTGTCCAGAGGGGGTACCCAGGGCCAGTTGCCTCTTTAGCTATAACCCCAGGCACTCACCTCTGTTCCAGATTGGAGTTCCGGGATGGACAGGAGCAAGATGTTGGCCTCAGTTTATTCATTTTAAAGGAGGTGGTTATGGTGCAGAATTTCCTATTCAAAGAAGGTCATTGTGTTTTCTTCAGTTTAGGAGTGGTTTCTCTTTAACCTGTTTAGGAGTTATAAAATTATGACTTTTCTTCTAATGAGAGGAAATGGTGTTCATTAGAATTCAGTTGAAAAAATATGCATAGGTTGTAGGAACTGAAAATTGAATATGGAATTTATACAACACTGTGGAATTACTGTGCATTCTTCATTTCTGCATAGTGACATATATGTCATACAGCCCTGATTCGAGGAAATGCCTTATCTTATTGCAAGAAATAGACAAAAAACCAAAATTGTGTCTAATTATTTCCAAATATTAATGTCTTTGAGTAATTACTATGCAACTATGTAGAAATCAAAGATAAACTGAGTATGTGAGCAGATTTCTATGTAGTCAATGTCACTTCCTGGCAGTGTTCCATGAATTCCTCTTAAAATTAAGTCCTGTTTTGCAAATCAGCCTTATGTAGGAGAGCATTTTTTAACCATCAATATATGTTAAAATTGCCAAAAAATGTTGTTAAAAGATGGGATTCAGTGTTTTTCACTAAAATCTTAAGGTATTAGTGGGTTCTAAGGAACTCACATACTTTAAAAATACCACTTGTTTCTTATGATTTTTCTTTCTTTCTTTTCTTTCTTTCTTTCTTTCTTTCTTTCTTTCTTTCTTTCTTTCTTTCTTCCTTTCTTTCTTTATAAAATTTTCAAAACAGGGTTTCTCTGTGTTGTTTTTGGATCCTGTCCTGGAACTCACTTTGAGGACCAGGCTGTCCTTGAACACACAGGGATTCACTAGCCTCCACCGCCTGAATCCTGGGATTAAAGGCATGTACCACCAGCACCTGTCTCTTCATTTTTCACCCATAATAACTTTATAGTGATCCTAGGAGAACTGATGTTATTGTGAACATAACTTTGTGAAAAGTTTTAATTATGGTTCTCATAGCAAAGTTGCAGAATCTTAATATTATAAATTGTATTATGGTAACCAATGGGAAAAGTCATTGGAGACTTTAGGAGGGGAATACATTGCCTTAAGGCTTCTTGGACACAAGTAATGAGATTTTTTTTTTACCCAGTTGAAAAATTACTTTTATCTGAGATACCCCTCAGATACTGTGTGTTATCATCTAAGGAAGCCTCATTTTAATCAACTGTAATGAACCACATCAGAGAAAGAGAATGTGAGTATCCTCAATGCTTCTCAATGTCAGCTGTGCTCAGCCTCAATTTCAAATGCCCACCTGATTCTGCTAGCTCTAGCAAGTCAATTTAACCATGTTTCCAGGTCTGTACTAAAGTCATTCATGCTGGCCAAGCAGTGTACCTACCTGAATGCATGAAAGTAGAATGTTCAATTTTGTCTGCCTCTGTGAGCTCATGTTGTTCTACTTCTCTGTTCCAGTAAAGTACAGAGAGTGAGCTGTTTGATCCTCCTTCCAGACTCTTAGTGTGGTAAAAAGTATACAAGGCTTTTTTTGATTTTTTTTTTTTTGCTTTGAAATCCAATATACTATCAGGAAGGTGAAACTTTGAGATAAAGTTTCCTGAGAGGATCCAGACAGAAGGGAAAAGAGAGATGGCTTTTTCTCAGGTAAATGTATGTATGGAGGTGAAATTTCTTGCCTGTTCTCCTACAAACAAAAAAGCTTCTTTTTTGGTGATCACAAACATTTATATTACCTCACAGTTTTTACAAGGATTTTTTTTCTATTTCTAATGCAGTTGTCAAAGTAAATTTTTTGAATGCATGTCACATGATCTGCTTTCCACTGTTTTCTCACTTTATGTTTTCAAAGTATATTCTCTGCATTAATATACACTATATTCATTTGATATATAAATATATATGCATACACTTGTCGTACTGAAAAAGGTTTTGAGTCATCTCATATGAAAGAGAAAGAAGATATATTCCATGATGGCTTCTTTCAAATAGATACTAAGTATCTATTTGTTATTATAGACTGTTCTGAGAAAGAGGCGCTGTGAAAAAGGATGGAATGTCTTCCTGTCAATGGATAATATTTAAAGCAGTATTGCTATGAAAGTACACTGTGTTGTATACTAAGATGAAGTGTTTAAATGAAATACAAACTTCCAAATGGAATTTGCCAGTCATGAGTTCATATCAAATTATCCTATGAGGCAGCTTTTCTTCTGTTTTCTGTTCTTATTTTGTGAATTGATTCAAAGAGTCTATTTCATCATTTCTCTTTGCTACCTACTACCCTTACCGTGAACTTGCAATGCCCCTTAGTTGTTCTGACATCTGCTTATAATCACTTCCCTGGGAGCTGATGCAATTCTACATACTATGGTTATATAGTACATTTTTTAAAAATAACAAACTAATGAAGAACTGGTAGGCAAAGTGTACTTATATTCATGTTGATTTCACAATTGGTCAAAAAGTCTCAACAATGAAAATTTAGGTGGTTGGAGATGAAGTGGCTTCACTAACAATCAAAAATATTAAACTGGGTGCAGGGATGCCATTATTTAAATACACCATTTTCAAGTGAATCCAAAAGAAGCTTTTTCACTGTTTAAAATATACTTAAGAGAGAATCTAATCACTTATCATGACTAGATAAAGAACTATGGTAAATACAATTCCTTTAATGTAGAGACACGAAGTATAGAAAATGTAGTTTTGAGGACTTAGAGAAAGGAACTGTGGGAAATGTAGTTCTAACAACATTGAGGAAGGCACTGTGGAAAAGTTGTGGTCACATAGAGAGATGCACTGTAGAAAATAAAATTATGATGACACAGAAAAAGGAACTGTGAGAAATGTATCTCTGATGCCATGAAGAAAGTAATAGTCATTAATGAAGTTCTGATGATGTAGAAAAAGGCACTGTAGGAAAAGTTGTTCTGATGACATAGAGAAAGTCCACTGCAGAAAATGTAGTTCAGATGACATAAAGAAAAGCCCTGTGGTAAATGTAGCTTTGGTGATGTAGAAAAAGTCACTGTGGGTAATGTGGTTCTGATGTAATGTAGGAAGGCACTGTGGGTAATGCTGATTTGAGGACATAGAGAAAGGCACTGTGAAAACACAGTTGTGAGGACATAGAGAAAGGCACTGTGGGAAAAGTATTTTGAATGTCACACAGAAAGTGTCTTTGGGAAATGTAATTGTGATGACATGGAAAATGTCACTGTGTGAAATGTAGTTCTGGTGACATAGAGAAAGACCCTGTGGGTAATGTAGTTCTGATGATGTGGAGAAAGCAGCTGTGGGAAAATGTAGTTCTATTGTTGTATACAAAGGAACTGTGGGAAATGTAGTTCTGATGACTTAGAGAAATGCATTTAGGGTAATATAGTTCTGAAGATTTAGTAAATACCACTGTGTGTAATGTAGTTCTGACAACAAAGACCTTGTGGGAAAGGTCATTCTGATGAAACAGAGGAAGGCAATGTGAGAAATGTGTTACTGATGGTAAAGACAAAGGCCCTGTGGGTAATATACTTCTGAAAACATAGATAAAGCAACTTTGGGTAATATCATTCTGATGTCATAGAGAAAAGAACAGTAGGAAATGTAGATATGATGATGTAGATAAAGGCAAGATGAACAATGTATTTCTGATGCCATAGAGACAGGCACTGTGGGAAATGTCATTCTGATGATGAAGAAAGGCATAGAGGAAAATGTAGATCTGATGTCATAGAGAAAGACTATGTGGGGAATATAGTTCTGATGATGTAGAAAAAGTGACTGTAAGAAATGTAGTACTTTTGTCATACTATTAGGTACTGTGGAGAAATGAAATTATGAAGATGTAAAGAAAGGCACTGTGGGAAATGTAGTTCATATCACACAGTGAAAGACACTGTGCAAAATGATGTTCTGATGATGTAGTGAAATGCCCTGTAAGAAATGTGGTTCTCATATCACTGAGAAAGGCACTGAGGAAAATGGAGTTCTGATGACTTAGAGTAAGGAACTGTGGGAAATGCCGTTCTGGGATGTAGAGAAAGGAACAGTGATAAATATAGTTCTGATGTTGAACACATAGGAAATGTGGGAAATGTAGTTCAGATGACACCTAGAAAGAAACTGTGGGTAATGTCGTTCTGATGAAAGAGTGAAAGGAATTGTGGGAAATGTATTGTTGTGAAATAGAGAAAGACACTCTGGGAAATGTATTTCTGAGGTCATAGAGAAAGGAACTTTGGGTAATGTAGTATTGGTGTCATATAGAAAGGAAGTGTCAGAAATGCAATTCTGATGACATAGAAAAGGGCACTGTGAAAAATGTAGTTCTGTGACTTAGGGGAAGGCACTGTGTGCCATTAGTTCTGAAAAAACCAAGAAAGGAACTTTTAGAAGTGTAGTTCTGATGACAAATAAAATGTCACTGTGGGAAGTATAGTTATGGTGAAGTAGTGAAAGAAATTGTGGGATATGTTGTACTGATAATGTTGATAAAGGAACTGTGGGAAATGTAGTACTGAAGATACAAAAAAGAACAATGTAAAATGTAGTTCTGATGACACAGAGAAAGGCACGGGAGGAAATGTATTTGTGATGACACAAAAATGAACTGTGAGGGCATAGAGAAAGGAATTGGGGAAAATGAAGTTCTGATACCATTAAGAAAGGAACAGTGGGAAATGTAGTTCTGATGGTGTAGGAAAAGTCACTGTGGGAAATGTAGTTCTGATGTCATACAGAAAGGAACTGTGGGTAAAGTAGTTATGAAGAAGTAGACAAAGGCACTGTGTGAAAGGTATCTCTGTGACATGCAGAAAGTTACTGTGCAAAATGTTGTTCTTAAGTCACAGAGAGAGACACTGTCGGAAAGATTGTTCTGAAAATGTAGAGAAAGGAACTGTGGGAGAAGTAATAATGACAATATAGAGAATGGAAGTGTGGGAAATGTAGTTCAGTGACATAAAGAAATGAATGTGGGAAATGTAATTCTGATGACATACACGTAGGAACTTTGGGAAATGTAGTTCAGATGACACAAAGAGAGGCACTGTGGGTAATATCGATCAGATGAAACAGAGAAAGGCACTATGGGAAGTGTAGTTCTGATGGCATATAGAAAGGAAGTGTGGGAAATATAGATCTGGTGACACAGAGAATGAAACTGTGGAAAATGTAGTTCTTATGTGTAGCATAAATCTTAAAGAGTCTTATTAATAAGAACAAACCTGATGCCAGTAATTGGGGTGGATCCTGGAAGATCAGAGAAGCAGAACAAGTGACAGCTACTTCACCTTACCAGTTCCTCACCTGCTCTTGTTTCCTCAGACTGGATGCCTCTGAGTCCACATCCATAATGGATCTCATCTAAACTGCTGTTCCATAACCTAAAAGCTTAACCAGCCAAATGCTCTATAAGCCAAATGCTTCTCCTTTCTGCTCTTTATGCCTTATATAATCTTTCTACTTTCTATCATCACTCCCTGGGATTAAAGGCTGGATTTTTGGTATTAAAGGCATGTGTCACCATGCCTAGCTGTTTCTAATGTGGCCTCGAACTCAGAGATCCAGAGGTATTTCTGTCTCTGAAATATCAGAACTGCATTTCCCACAGTGCCTTTCTCTGTGACATGAGTACCACATTTCTTGCAGGGCCTTTCTCTCCATCATAAAAACATAAATTTCCACAGTGTCTTTCACTGGGTGATCTGAACTATATTTCCACAGTGTCTTTCTTAATGTCTTCATAATTACATTATCCACAGCACCTTTCAGTATGTCATCAGAACTACATTTCTCATAGAGGCATTCTCTATGACATCTGATCTACATTTCCCTCTGTACCTTTCTATACATCAACAGAACTACATTTCCCATATTGCCTTTCTCTATTTCAAAAGAATGATATTTCTCACAGTGCCTTTATCTTTGTCATCAGAACTACATTACACACAGAGCCTTTCTCTATGTCACCAGAACTACATTTCCCACAGTACCATTTTCCATGTCATGACAATTACTTTTCCCACAGTGTCTTTCTCTATGTTGTCAGAACTAAAATTCACACCTTTGCTTTATATATTTCATGTGAACTCCATTTCCTACTGTGCTTTTATATACATCATCATAACTACATTTCCCACAATACCTTTCTCTATGTCACAGAATTACATTACCCTTAGTGCCTTTATCGGTGTCATCTGAACAATGTTTCCCACAGTTCGTATGTGTATGTAGTCAGAACTACATTTATCACTGTTCCTTTCTCTATTTCATCAGAAATACCTTTTTCAAAGTACATTTCTTGTTGCATCTCAGCTACATTTCCTACAGTGCCTGTCTCTATGACATTAGAACTAATTTGCCCATCTTGCCTTTAGCTCCATCTTCAGTAGTACATTTCCACAGTGACTTTCTAGATGTCATCTCAACTATATTTCCTACATTTCCTTTCTCTATGACATCACAACTACATTGCTGAAAGTTCCTTTCTCTTTTTAATCAGAACTACTTTTCCCACATTTCCTCTCTCTATGATATCTGAATTGCATTTCCCACATTCCCTTCACTATGTCACAGAACTACATTTCCCACAGTTCCTTTGTCTATGTCTTTAGAACTACATTCCCCACACTTCCTTTCTCTGTATCATCAGAATTTCATTTACCACAGTGTCTTTCTCTGACATGAGAGCTACATTTCCTAGCATTCTTTTATCTATGTCATCAGAGCTACATTTCCCAAAGTGCATTTCTGTGGGTCATAAGAACTACATTTCATTTCACACTGTGCCTTTCTCTGTGTTATCAGAATGACATTTCCAAAAGTTCCTTTATCTTTGTAATCAGATCTCCATTTCCCACAAATCTTTTCTCCATGTGATCAAAATAACAATTCCCACACTGCCTGTCTCTATGACATCAGAAATAAATTTCCCACAGAGCTTTTCTCTGTTTCATCAGAACTAAATTTCCCACAGTGGCTTCCTTGGGGACATCTGAAATACATTGCCAACAGTGCCTGTCTCTATAACATCTGATATACATGGCCCACATTCCTTTTTTATGTTGTTAGAACTGCTTTTCCTACAGTGCCTTTTTCTAGAAATTAATACCCACAGTGCCTTTCTCTATGTTATCAGATCTACATTTCCCACAGTGCCTTTCTCTGTGTCATCAGATCTACATTTACCACCCTGCCTTTCTCTATGAAATCAGATATACCAGTGACTTTTTATACATCATCAGAACTACATTTCCCACAGTGCCTTTCACTATGACATCAGAACTATATTACTCAAAGTGCCTTTCACTTCATCTTCAGAACTACATTCCCCACAATGCCTTTCTCTATTTTATAGAACTACTTTTTCCACATCCATTCTTTGTAACATTAGAATTTCATTTCCCACATTTACTATATCTACGTCATATTACATTTCCCACAGTGTCTTTCTCTGGGACATAAGAACAACTTGTCCACAGTGCCTTTCTCCAACTCATCAGAACTTCCTTACCCAAAGTTCTCCTCTCTGTGTCATCATCAATTCATTTCCCACAATGTCTTTCTCTATGTCAGAGACATACATTACCCAGAGTGTCTTTCTCTATGGCATCAGAACTACATTCTCCACTGTTCCTTTCTTGGTGTCATCAGATTTTCAATTACCACAGTGAATTTCTCTGTGACATGAGAGATACATTTCCCACTGTGCATTTCTCCATTTCATCAGAACTACATTACCCAAAGTTCCTTTCTCAGTGTCATAAGATCAAAATTATTCACAGTGCCTTTCTTGGGGTCATCTGAACTACATTTCCCACACTTCCTTTCTCGATGACATCAGAAGTACATTAGCCAAAGTTCCTTACTCTGTGTTATTAGAACTTAATTTCCCACATTCCTTCCTTTATATCATCAGAACTGCATTTCCTATAGTGTCTTTTGCTACATCATCAGAAATTCACTATCCACAGTTCCTTTTTCTATGTCACCAGAACTACATTACCCAAAGTTCCTTTCTCTGTCTCATCAGAACTAAATTTCCCACAGATCCTTTGTCTATGTCTTTAGAACTACATTCCCCACACTTCCTTTCTCTGTATCATCAGAATTTCATTTACCATAGTGTCTTTCTCTGTGACATGAGAGCTACATTTCCCAGTATTCTTTTATCTATGTCATCAGAACTACATGTCCCAAAATGCATTTCTGTGGGGCATAAGAACTACATGTCACACAGTGCCTTTCTCTGTGTTATCAGAATGACATTTCCAAAAGTTCCTTTCTCTCTATAATCAGATCTACATTTCCCACAACTCTTTTCTCCATGTAATCAAAATAACAATTCCCAGACTGCCTGTCTCTATGACATCAGAAATAAATTTCCCACAGTGCCTTTTTCTGTTTCATCAGAACTACATTTCCCACTGTTTCTTTATCTATGTCACAGAACTACATTTCCCACACTTCCTTTCTTGATGACTTCAGAATAACATATCCCATATTTCCTTTCTCTATGTCATCAGAACTACCTTTCTCATAGTGCCTTACTTTGTGACATCTGAACTACATTGCCCATCTTGCCTTTACCTATATCATCAATACTATGTTTCCCACAGTGCCTTTCTATGTGTCATCAGCACTATATTTCCCACAGTTTCTTTCTCTATGACATCTGAACTACATTACACAAAGTTCCTTTCTCTGTGTTATCAGAATTACTTTTCCCACAAATCCTTTTTTATGTCATCAGAACTGAATTTCCTTCAGTACCTTTCTCTATATCACCAGAAATTCATTGCCCATAATGGCTTTCTCTCTGTCATCAGCACTACATTTCCCAAAGTCCCTTTTTCTGTGCGATCAGATCTACATTGCCCACAGTTCCTTATTCTAGGTCATCAGAACTACATTTCACACAGTGCCATTCTATACATCATCATAACTGCATTTCACACAATGACTTTCTCTATGTCACAGAAATACATTACCCACTAAGCCTTTCTCAGTGTCATCTGAACTACATTTCCCACAGTACCTATGTTTACATCATCAGAACTGCATATATCATGATTCTTTTCTCTATGTCATCAGAACTACATTTCTCACAATGCCTTTTTCTGTGTCATCTGAACTACATTTGCCATAATGCCCATCTCTATGACATCAGAACAACATTTCCCACAGTACATGTGTATGTCATCAGAACTATTTATCACAGTTCCTTTCTCTATGTCATCAGAACTACATGTCACACAGTGCCTTTCTCAATGTCATCTGAACTACATTTTTCCACAGTTCCTTTTCCTATGTCAACAGAACTAGATTTCTCACCCTGTCTTTCTATACATCATCATAACTACATTTCATACAATGCCTTTGTCTATGTCACCAGAGCTACATTACCCAAAGTTCCTTTCTCTTTCTCATGAGAATTACATTAGCCCCAGTGCCTTTCTCTATGTCACAGAAGTACATTTCCAACAGTGCCTTTCTCTATCTCATAAAAATTTCATTTCCCACAGTGTCTTTCTCTGTGACATGAGAGATAGATTTCCCACAATACTTTTCTCCATCTCATCAGAACTACATTACTCAAAATTTTTTGCCCTTGTTATCATAACTACATTTCCCACAATACCTTTTTATTTGTCATATAAATACACTACCCATATTGACTTTCTCCATATCATCTGAACTATATATCCAAACAGTAACTATGTATGTCATTAGAATGACACTTATCACAGTTCCTTTCTCTATGTCGTCAGAACTATGTTACCAAAAGTTCCTTTCTCTTTGTAATCAGAATTACATTTCCCTCAGTGCCTTTCTCTATGTTACAGAACTACATTTCCTTAACTTCCTTTCTCGATGACATCAGAATTATATTACCCACAGCTCCTTTGTCTACATCATCAGAACAACAATTCTCACATTGTCTTTCTCTGTGACATAAGAAATATATTTCCCACAGTGCCTTTCTCTGTGTCACAGAAATACATTTCCCACATTGCCTTACTCTGTTTCATGAAAATTACCTTTTCTTAATGCCTTCTTTGGTGACAGCTGAACTTCATTTACAAGAGTGCCTGTCTCTAGACATCAGAATTACATTTCCCACATTCTGTTTCTCTGTATCTTCAGAACTACATTTCACACAGTTACTTTTTCTGCATTACCAGATAGACATTTCCTACAGTTCCTTTGTCTGCATCATAACAACATTTCCCATAGTTACTTTCTGTGCACCATCAGAACTCTGTTTCCTACATTGTGTTTCTCCATATCATCAGAACTACATCACCCAATGTTCATTTCTCTGTGTCATCAAAACTTCATTTCCCACAATGGCTTTCTCTATGGCACAGAAATTCATTTCTCACAGTGCCTTTCTCTGTTTCCTCAGATTGACATTACCAATATTTCCTTTCTTTTTGTCTTCTGAATTATAATTCTCAGAGTTCCTATGTGTATGTTATTAAAACTACATTTATCATAGTTCCCTTCTCTACATCATCTGAACTACATTACCCAAAGTTCCTTTCTTGGTGTTGTTAGAACTGCAATTCCCACAGTGCCTTTCTCTGTGTCATCAGAACTACATATCCAAAAGTTCCTTTATTTTCATCATCAGAACTACATTTCCCACAGTTCCTTTATTTGCATCATCAGAACTACATTTCCCACAGTTACTTTCTCTACTTCATCAGAACTACATTTCCCATGGTTACTTTGTCTACTTAGTCAGAACCACATTTCCTACTGTGCCTTTCTCTGTGTCATAAGAACTACATATCCCACTGTTCCTTTCTTTATGACATCTGAAAATTTTCAACACTTCCTTTCTCTATGTCACAGTACTACATTTCCCACAGTGCTTTTCTCTGATTCATTGAACTACATTTCCTACAGTGTCATTCATTACATCTTTCTAACTACAATTCCCCCAATGCCTTTCTCTACATGGCCTTTTTCTGTGTCATCACATTTACATTTCCTAGAGTTTGTACCCCCATGATATCAGAACCCCATTTCCCACACTTCCTTTCTCTTTGACATCTGAACTACAGTTCCCACAGTGCCTTTTTCTGTTTTGTCAGATCAGCATTACTCACACTGACTTTTGTGGTGATATCTGAACTACATTTCCTACCCTGCCTTTCTCTACATCATCAGAACTTCATTTCTCCCCTGGCCTTTATTCATGTCATAAGAACTCCATTTCTCACAGTGCCCATATCTATGTCATCACAACCACATTTCCTCAGTGCCTTAATAAATGACATCAGAACTGCATTTCCCATTGTGACTTTATATACATCTTCAGCACTCCATTTTCCACTGTGCCATTCTCTGTGACATCAGAAATACATTTTCTATAATTCCTGCCACCCCATCATCCAAACATCGTTTCCCACAGTTCCTATGTCTATGTCATCAGATCTTCATTTGCTGCAGTGCCTTTTTCTAAGTCATTAGAACAACATTATCCACAGTTCTTTTCTCTATATCATCTGAAATTCATTTCCCAATGTACCTTTCTCTGTGTCATCAGAACTACATTTCTTACAATGTCTTTCTCAATGACATAAGAAATACATTTCCCACAGTGCTTTTCTCTGCATCCTCAGAAATACAATTACCAGTTCCTTTCTCTGTGATATAGAAACTACATATCCCTCA
>NW_023413625.1:0-28803 GCF_903995425.1 Onychomys torridus | reverse complement strand
AATCTAAAACATATATCAAAAATTGATTAAGAAATATATAACCAAAAATAAAGGTTAACAAAAACAGAAGTCTGCAAGGAAGAAAATGAAAGTAACCGAGCTGATCAAACGCTGTAAATCATATAATTCAAGAGTTTTTGAAACATGTGAACCATATATGGAAAGATCTGAGTGTGTGCAAATATCAACCAAGAAGTCCCCACCCCAATGCAAGCTCTGACACAGAGACTAGACTTGGAATGAAGGAAGGAAGGAAGGGGCAGGCAGGGAGGTCTGAGTGCTGGGGATACAACCAGGTGTGTAGAAAGAGACACTGACCATGTATGTCTGCTGGCTGTTAGTAATTTAACCTAATAATAATGAGGTAACTCACTCTTACTTGCAAGGCTTGCTCTGACTGTACCTGGTCAAGCTGGGCTTGCAAATCACTAATTTCTCCTTCTCCTGGAGGTCATGTTTTATCTTTTCCACTTTCATTTCTTCATTTGTAGCATTTGTATCACTTTATTGTGTATACTGCAGAGGGTGGAGCTGGAGAAGTAACCCAAGCCCTTAAGAAGAGTCCAGCCCATCGTGAGTGGACCCCAGATACAGGACAGTTAGAATTTGGTTTTGCTTTGACTTGACTGGGACCCCTCTTGAAGTAGAAATGTATGTTATTGGAGTCTATAGTTGAGAGACTTTCAATTTGAAAAGACTTTGGATTTTAAAAGAGATTGGCTATTTTAAAGGGACTGAAATTTTAATGTGTTTGAATTGGGAAAGACTGTAGGACTTCAAAGTTATTGAAGTTTTAAGGTGAGATTTCGTGATGAATAAGAAAGGAAGGGTTGTAGCTTAATAGTGACGTGTTTGTCTGTCAAATTGACAAGGGGTCAGATGCACTGGATAGTTTCGTGTGTCAACTTGGCACAAGCTAGAGTCATCAGAGAGGAAGGAGCCTCAACTGAGGAAACACCTCCATGTGATCCAGCTATCAGACATTTTCTTAATAAGTTACTGATGAGGAGGGCCCAGCCCATGGTGGGTGGTGCGATCCCTGGGCTATTGGTCCTGGGTTCTCTAAGCAAGCAGGCTGAGCATGCCATGAAGAGCAAGTCTGTAAGCAGCACTCCTCCATCGGCTCCTAACTCCAGGATCCTGCCCTCTTTGAGTTCCTGTCCTGACTTCCTTCAATGATCAACAGCAATGCAGAAATGTAAGCCAAATAAAGTTTCTTCCTCCTCCTCAAAAAAAAGAGTTGTAATTAATATATATTTTATCTTCTACACAATTTGCTCTTTAGAGATGTTTAATTACAGCTTTATTAAACTGACAGAAACACTTAGAAGCCAGAAGCAGAAGGAGCTCTCTGAGTTAGAAGCCAGCCTGGTCTAGAGTTCCTGAACAGTTAGAACTTCCCAGAGAGATCCTGTCTCAACCAACCAACCAAACAACCAAACAACAAAACCAATCAACCAACCACAACAACAAATCAAACAATGACAGGAGCAAGAAAATAAAAAAAGAAAAGAAAAGAAAAGAATAATAATAATAATAATAATAATAAGAAGAAGAAGAAGAAGAAGAAGAAGAAGAAGAAGCAATGAATTTTGGGCGGGAAGATAGCTCAGTTTAAGAACACTTGTTATACAACCATGAGGACCACAGTCTGGATCTTAGAACTCACATAACAAGCCATGGATCCCACAAACACATGTTACTCCAGCTTCAAGGGATCTGACACTCTCTTCTTGCCTCTGATACTCCCACTTTGTTGCTGTGTCCCCTCCTACCCCTACACACGCACACAGCACCCCATGGCACACCAAGGTGAAAGGGTTGCTGAGACTGACAGCTGGAATGGACTGGGACTGCTGGACGTCATTTATTTAACAGGGAAAGTAAATGAAGGTATAGGATGCTGACACACTGAAGGCCTGAGGGTTAAGCAGCAAGCTTAAAATGGATAAGTAAAAAAAAAAATCTAACAACATGACTCAAGGGAAGTCTGAAAGAATAAACATGAAAAGAAAAGGTTAGTGCCTGCTACACAGCTAGGGGAAGAGAGTTGCCATAGGAACCATAGAGAAGGAAAAGAATTCAAAGAAATTACTGGCTCTTAAAATCAACTTTGAGATGTTAAACAATCCTATTCTCTTCTCCTCCTTCTCATGCCCCTGCAGTGAGAGGGATTGAACCTAGGGCCTTATACATACTGCATAGGAGCTCTTCCACTGAGCCATACCCTAGTGCAA
Organism: Onychomys torridus; assembly: GCF_903995425.1. Lineage (NCBI taxonomy): Eukaryota > Metazoa > Chordata > Mammalia > Rodentia > Cricetidae > Onychomys > Onychomys torridus. The sequence goes on along the minus strand of NW_023413625.1, from coordinate 26,566 downwards.
ACAAGGAAAAGTGATGTCCCCTGAGCATTAGTTCCTGAAAGGCAAGGCTAAGCAGGATACTGGGAGTAACAAGTGTACTCAAGGCTGTGGCTCAGAACCTGAAACAACTCCCGCCAGAGCTGACATTTCTGAGAATCACAACCCATGGTTAGGTGACGTCTAGGCTCACTTGCAACCACGGTGTGCAGTGGCACACTGGTATCAGCATAATCTGCACAAATGCTCCCTCAACCTGACATTTCCCATTCTCTAGATACCCACCCAAATGTGGCTCCGAACAGAGAGGAGAGGAGAATGTATACTGCAACACCCCCACGCTCTTCTAAAGACAGCTTTCTTAGGCCCTCTGCATCCTGACTGGACACTGCTTTCTCGTGGCAACCATAAACCTGGCTGAGCCCCCTTACAGGGAGAGCAGGGTGAGCCAGGCAACTCAGCCCACAGTTCATGAAACATTAATGCACCATTATTCACTGACAGAAAAGAGAACATTCTGTAGTAGTTAAGGAATAAAAGGACTTCAGAGCAGGAGGAAAATCTTAGAGATCCTAGTGTTTAATGTTCTAACCAATAATCAAACACATCCACAAAGTATATGTTTCTCCTCTCTGTCTCACTTCAGTACTGATTTCTTCCTGTCAGCCCTTGCAAATTCTGACTAGGAGTCTGAGTAGCAACTGCAGACTCAAGGCCACATTTCCTTCTATGTTTGCTCTCCCCATGTGGCCTTCAGTCCAGGCAGACCACAGGCTGGGAGGGGAGGGCAGCACTCCTGCTGGATCACTTTGGCCCACTGGTCTGCTGGAACCAGGCTCTGTAGGGAGACACCAAGTCTCAACCCAGTCCTCATACCTCAGAGAGTGGCTCTGCAGCCTGAGGGTCCATAGGCGAAGCAGCCTCTCCTTGTGCTTTCAATTTTTCCATCTGTTTGTTCAAAGACACAAGCTTTGATTTTGCGTGTAGTTTCAGTTTTTTAATTTTGGTATCAGCAGCTTTTCGTTCCTCCTGCGGCAGAGCAATGAAGACAGTAAAGGAATGCTCACTGTTTACCTAGCACACAGCTTACTTCTGGCAGGCGGCAGGCCTGCAGTACTTAAGAACAAGACCCAGGTTCTCCAACAGGCTAAGAGAATGATCTGCCTGTATCAAGTGCACAGCCAGTGGCCACACAACCAACAGTACCTGCAGAACTTCATCCTGCTGCAGGAGTTGAAGGTCCTTCTGCTGAATGATCTCCTTCAACTCCACCACTAGCTTCTCTGCATCAGATAGCCGTTCCAGAACATTGTCCGGGATGGTATTATTTAATTCCATGTCAGATTTATGGGGTAATTCCTGGTATTTAGACATTAAACAATAAAAATAATGCACAGGGAAAAGCATTTAGTATTCTCAGGAATTAGCACATCCTCACCTCAGCCTTTCCCCAACTCTACTCTTTTGAGACTGAGGCCTAATTAATCCCACAGCAGTGTTCCTCACCATTACAATACAATATGTATTTCATCTAACTTAAAGTTTTATTATTCTAATTTTATCAAAGAGGAAAATAAAGCGAGGCAAGGATTATATACTATTAAGTGGAGAAACACAAAATTTAAAATTAGAGATGAGCTAAGGGCTCCCTTCTCCCTCCTCCCCTCCCTCCCCTGCCTCCTCCTTGGGAACATAAACTCCTGTTCCTTGGGAAAGGTGTAAAGAGGAAAGGGAGACTGGAGCACCATTTTTGTTTGAAAACATGTTGATTTCTATAAATTTGCTTACCTTTCTTGTAGTTTACATGTATTTCCCAACCCTGTCTCAAACAAAATAAATTCAATACAATAAAAAATAAAAAGTTATTTCAAATTTAAAAAAAACACCCCTTAACCATTTAGCTTGCTGCTTGTCTTTCCAAAAGCTCATGGACTTCTTTTGAATCCTTAAGGGTTGGGAAATACAATGCAAACTACAAGAAAGGTAAGCAAATTTATAGAAATCAACATGTTTTCAAACAAAAATGGTGCTCCAGTCTCCCTTTATTCTTTACACCTTTCCCAAGGAACAGGAGTTATGTTCCCAAGGAGGAGGCAGGGGAGGGAGGGGAGGAGGGAGGGGAGGAGTGGGAGGGAGGGGAGGAGTGGGAGGAGGGAGGGGAGGAAGGGGAGGGGGAGGGAGAATGGGAGGAAGGGGTGGAGTTGGAGCAGGAAGATGGTGACAATGACTTCTTAAGATAACATGGTCCTAAACAGGCTAAGCAGCCAACAGAGACCATCTTTCCATGCTCATCTAGACTCGGTTTCAGGTCCCCACAGCTCTTGGGCTAACATTCCTCAGCACAGGTCCATTTCCTCGGTTTCAGGTCCCCATTTCCAGAGTCGCAGGAGTTTTCTTCAACATCACTTCTACTTTGCATGGGGAAGGTTGCTCACATTCCTCTAGCTTAAGGTATTCTCCTCAGAAAAACACAGAATGGAGGTCTCATAGGTTTGGATCTGGACAGAGTTACTCACAGCTTCTGAAGGAGATGTCATGATCTGGTCAACACCATATTTTGATAATTCATGAACAATAGTACTTGTTAATCCCGTTAAAAGTCCCAGCATCTCTGCGGGTGAAACAAAAGAAAATGCAACAATCAGTAAAAACAGATACAGGCTGCTAGAGGGTGAGTATTGCAGACAGGTGCCGCTAAGCATTAGTACCCATATCACCTACGTGAAGTAAGGAGATGGTGTGTAAAGTACAGCCACACCCTGTCCTGCTCAGGTGCCATATTGTAAGTGCCATCACCAGGATCAATTTGAAAAGTAAAATGCAAGAACACAATCCTTGAATACAAGGACGTAGTTGTCAAGTATGTCTTAAAGGCTGTCTTTAATGCCTTTTTTCCACTGATAAACAAAAGCCTTAAGTTTTCCTTCTTCCCAATGTACCCTTTTCTGATTTCCAAGCACATGATGTAAGTAGAATGGAAAGCCCACCCCACAAAAGCGTGGGAATCCTCAGAAATGCTGACAATTGTCTTGAGAAATCAAGGAAGCACCTTCCATGTGATCTTCAAATTCTGTTGAGTTGGGCCAGATTTTCTTTTTGTCACTTAATTCTCCTAGTTTGTGTTTTTATAAACATGTGGCATAGTTACAGAGGTATTCACACACTATGCAAAATATACTATGTACTTAATAATATATAAAACAAAATAAACATATTTAGGAGGAAGAGGCTCAAAGTGTTTTACCTATAGCATATGCAATTAAAAACTGTTCAGGAACTACTAATGTAGTCAAATGTAACTGCGGGAAGAAGGATCAAGGAAGTAAACGCAGTGTAATGACTACACAACGCTTCAAGCCAGGGACTCCTGGAGCTCTACCACTTGGGTAGACTTTTAGCCCTGAAACTTTTGAGTTTTCTTCCATTTTTCCGTATCTATTCCAAATCGCTTCATTTTTCTAACAGTATTTCCGGAACCTGACCCTTGACAGCCATTCCGACCATCCACACCTTATGAACTCATATTTCTAGAAAGGACTCTACACAGTTACAAACTCCTTCACTGTCATCTTGCTCAAACCTGGAAAGTCGTCCTTAAAGCGCCTGGAGAGCTTCCACCTATCTCCAAAAGTCAACGTGTTTATTATCCATGATTTTAAATATCCGTCCCACCCTCAAAACGGGCCTCTCCCCACAGACCAACTGCAACGCTTTAAATAAACCAGGCAAATACTTTCTCCAATCGCCTAAGGGACTCACCCTCCTGTTCGCATTCCTGTGACACATCAACCAACACACCCACACACAGCCAAACCGAGGTTTTTCTTTGTTTGTTTTCTTCCAGAACTCCCCTCGACGGACTCTTTCCTGTGAACACCTCTGACTCCTGGATCCACTCTCCTTCCTCCTCTTCCCAACCCGTTAGCATAGCAGGATCATGCGTGGAACATCCTTGTCCTCTGCCTACTTTGTGTCCCGCGGCCGCCGCGGGGCACAAAGTTTGTTCAGGGCCCGAGCTCAGGGCTGGGGCAGGCTCCCTCCCGCGTCCTGGGCTGCGTTCCCAGCCTGGCTTCCAGAGGCCGCTCGGACACAGGGCCGTGCACGCAGGGCTGGCCGGCTCGCCCGCCTCAGGGGACCCCCGGGGAGAAACGACCCTGCTGGCCGCCGGGGTGTCCGTGCTCCCGGGCCGCTTACGGCGGGGGGCACCGGGTGACCCACCTAGGCCGGGCAGGTGACGGCGGCGAAGCCCGGAGGGGCGGGGCGGCCGGCCCACAGCCACAACCCGTGTCCCTTGGCCAGCGGCCCGCCGCAGGCCTGTGGCGGAGCTCCCCGTGGAGCCTGCCGACCATACTCACCTGTAGACGGCCGCCACGGCCGAGTAGGCCGCAGCCTGCCCTACATAAGCCACATCAGCTAGGAAATGCCAAGCTAAAAGCCTCCACCGCCGTGCCCCTGGGACACAACCACTCTCCGTGGGACGGAAAATGGAACTGAGAGGTCGACGTATCGAAGACGCGCTTGGGGCGTTACCATGGCGACCAGACTCGCCTTGTTTGTAACTAGTCGTGTCACAATGGCCGACACCAATCAATGCCCTAAAACCTTCCACTTCTTCAAAGACGCAACCAATGGAGAATCTAGGAAGGAGAGGCTTGGCAGATGAGGCCCTGTTGAGGTGTGACCCGGAAGAAGATCCAAAAAAGGCTTGGCAATGCCGAGGGGGCGGGTATTCTGCAAAGATCAGGTGTTTGGGAATTCAGGTTTACCCTGATTTTGCACATAGTATTGTTCTTGGTAGCCACCAATGGGCTCGGCTTCTGAGGAGGTTTTGGACTAGGGACGCTAGCGGCTAGTATTGGGATATGTGTGAAAAGCAACCCTTGGTAGAGCCTGAACCTTGCTTTAGCATGGCGTTTTAACTTTGTGGTGAAAAAAAAAAAGTGAGAATCAGAGACATGGCTAGCCAAAGACAAACAGCACTTTAGTAATGGAACTCGGAGTACAACCTGATGTCACGAGGCATCGTTTGCTGATACCGCTCAAGATGTGAGAGAGATTGTAAAGGGTTGGAAATTGGCGCTTTAGCTGGGATGAGCAAACTGAGATCTAAGGGCTCAGGCTCTGGGATGAGTCAGTGAGGAGCTCCAACAAGAAACAGAAAGTACTCATCAAGTGCTCCTTCACCCTAAGGCGGCGGAGGGGGCAGAACCTAGGCAACTCCTAATGATTTCAGACATTCTTCATAAGAATGTTAATATCAATTTACTGAATCTCATTATACACCAAGCACTCAGCTATCCCACTTTATTTGCAATCTCACCCTAATGATCACGTAATCTTTTCAGGCCCAAATAGTAGCTCAGTAACATCTCCTAGCTGTTCCTTTAACATTGTAGATCCTATATTTACTGTTTATCTTTTGCTACCTAACATAACTATCTTATTGTCTTATCACTAGTTTAAGAAATCCTGAGGTTTTTGCCTCTTTTGATCTCAGTTGTATCTCCAGGTCCCAGAATAGTATACAGGGTGTACTAAATGTCCCTTGAAGCAATAAGTTACGTGTGATTATCTTTAATTTAAATGTAATATAATAAACTTCAAAAGACTGATTCATACAGGGTTGTGGGGGAAAGGGCAGAGCCCAGGCTAAGAAGTAAATTTTGTTGGCCAGTGGTGGCACACACCTTTAATTGCAGCACTCAGGAGGCAGAGGCAGGAGGATCTCTGTAAGTTCGAGGCCAGTCTGGTCTACACAGCGAGTTCCAGGACAAGCTCCAAAACTACAGAGAAATCCTGTCACAGAAAACAAAACAAAACAAAAGTAAATTTTATCTCTTTGTAGACTTTTATTTAGATCTTTCAGTTTTAAGATATGTCCATACAGAAGTTGGAAACTTATCTAATAGGTATGGCTCCACCTTTTCATGGGTGGTTCTAGATTGGTTATTCACAGAGAATTGCAGTGACTACAAAGGAAATGAAATGTGGAAATGTGGAGAGATTAGAGCTGAGCTGAGCTCTTTAAACCCTCAAAAAATTAATGAAAGACTCAAAATGGTTTAAAATGCAACTCACCTGCACATTGGCTCTGAGAGATTGGTTGAGATAGCAAAATGGTAATTTAGGGTGTGGGTGGCACTTGACTTTAATCCAAACACTTAGGAGACAGAGGCAGGCAGATTTCTGAATTCAAAATCAGTTTGGTTTACAAATGGAATTCCAGGCCGGCCTGCTCAGTGAGTCAGTCTGTGTTTCTAACGTTTCTCCCAAAAGCAAATAATTAGGAACTGACACCAAATGAGAGTGGAGAACAGTGGGAGTCAGTGCAACATCATGTGTGGATTGCCTGGGATATTTGACAATGGTGATATGAACTGATAGGCAAGGAACATGTTGCCCATATAAAATGGTATGCCATTTACACAAAGACATTTGGATAGTACTCTGAAACCAAAGAAGTTTGCATCACTCGGTGTCTCTTGGAGAGTGACCATTTTGGGCCCATGAGATGGTCCCATAGGTAAAATGTGATGATCCAATTTTGATCCTTGGACTCTACATGAAGGTGAAAGGGAAGAAACAAACAAAAGTTGTCCTCTGACCACCACATGTGCCGTGGAAATCATATCCACACATCATACACAATGATGATGATTATTTTTTTAAAAAAGAATGACCATTTCCCTAATTACAAGTATAGTGAGGAAAAGTTGAGGGCAAAAAATGGCCTATGCTGCAGCACACATGTAATATTAGAGAAGAAATGCTGGGGATTGAGAGGGTTAAAGTGCAGGGGTGGAGATGTGTGTGGAGGAGGAATAATGAAGGCAGAAAAGTCTAAGTGGAAAGGGTATGGGAATGGAGATGTTAGGAAGGGGTTAGAAGACAGCGAACCCAAACTAAGATTATGGGAAGACTTTTTATTTGTAAGCTAATTTATTTGCAAGCTGATTTCTTTGTAAGCTAATGGTAAGACATACTGGATTTCTAAAATGGAGTTTAAACAGAGGTACTTTGCATGGGTGGAGAATGCTGTTCCCATGCCCATGGGTTCTTCAGCAAATCCCAGTGCTAAGTATGGGATATCTCCCTAGGAGTTATTGGTCAAGGAGGGCTCAGAAACCCAGATAATACAAGCTACTTCACTTGCTCTTGGTTGTCCACCAGAACTAGATGGTAGAACTATATGGTAGAACACGCACACTCTCCTTCAGAACAGAGAATCAAACTGGGACTGACCTGAGAACTGGCTAGCCTTTGTAGTGCTAGAAATGATCATGTGGGCTGCTGGGAGAGAAAAGTTAGCATTGGTTTTAGCCTTCGGTGGACCCTTCATGCTACAATACTGGCCCACCATATAGATGTGCCCAACTGGTGGGACCATGCAACAATGGCATGGGTGTTTTGGGAGTTACACGACCCATTTCTGGTTGGATTCAGGCATGCTCTACAAAAGAGAATTCATGTCTGGTACTGTAAATCTGGTCAAAAGCCCTTAGCTGGGAAGGTATAGACACTAGGAAGGAATGTCTAATGTTTTGCTGGATGGAAGTTTCCACATTACCTTGTAAATATGTGTACACCCACTGATTAGTGATGTTTCTTTTTGCCATGAGCAAAGGTGAATACAGAAATTTGCAACTAGTCAAAGGACTGAGAATAAGGGATCATCAAGTACTCAGCCTTGAAAAGGACATCAGTATCACTCACCACCACTATGGATTAGAGAATGTCACAGAAGAGGAGGCAGTAAGAATTTAAAAACTGGAGGAACATGTTGCCTATATAATAGCTACTTGCAGTTAATGCCTGTTGGGGAAGGGAATCAATCTTTTTCAATGATGCCACCATTAGTAAATTGCCCATAATTTGGTAAACAAGCCATCACCCATGCAAATGCAGGCAACTCTAATTAAGCTCAGTGTTTTTGTTTGTTTTGTAAAGACATGAAAGGAGGATGGGGTTGCTGGGGAGTTTTCTAGAGGAACTGGGAGAGAAATAAGAGAAAGTGAGAGTGTTCCCTATCAAAATGCATTGCATATATGTAGGGTTTATTAAAGAATAATAAATTTTTAAAAAATGGCCTCACTCTTCTGGTTTACTGTTACCCAATCCTCTGACAGTTATTTTCTCAAGGCCCCCTTCATCTTCCCCTACGCCAAATAGACATCCCAAAACCCTCCTACAGCTTGTGTGTCTTTCAGATGTATTTCATCTTCAATTTAACATTTATTCAGATATTTGTCAAATATGTAATTTGCATGTAAGTATCTATCTCACACACACACACACACACACACACACACACACACACACAATGTATACTGTATATACCACATGTATAATCTACAACAATGAAGCATATCATCTTATAGGTTAGAAAAAGTGGCCAATTAAAGACTACTTCATTAAAAAACAGTGTCGGACTTGGGGAGATAGCTGAGTAGTTAAGAGCACTTGCTCTTGCGGATGACTGTCAGGTTCTCAGTACCAATGTCTGGTGTCTCACAACCCCCTTGAGCTCTGGGGGAATCTGATACCCTCTTCTGGATCTTTTGCATACAGACCTCTGCATGGCTACACAGACACACTCTCATACTCGAATAAAAATAAAAGTGAAAACAAAAACAGTAATTAAACTTATGTTCCATTTTATCATTTCTAAAAGGAAATACAAAAATCCAACAGCTAATCATGGTTGCATATGCCTCTAATCCTAGCACTGGAAGGCCGAAGCAGGTAGATCTCTGTGAGTTTGAGGCCAGCCAGAGCTAAATGATGACACCCAGTCTTTAAAAAAATGCGTTATTTGGGGAATTTGGAGAGGCAGCTCAGCGGTTAAGAGCACTGGCTCCAGGTTCAGTTCCCAGCATCCACACGGCAGTTCACAACTTTAACTCTAGTTCCAGGCAATCCAACACCCTCACACAGACATGTAGACAAAACCAATGCACATAATTTTTAAAATGTATGTTTAATACAATATAAGAACTATAACCAACTGTTTCCCTTATATCTTTTCTCCAGTTTTTCAGATAATTAAATGTCCTTTAATTGACCACTTCTTTTTCTAAACTTTGTCAAGGTGAAAAATATAATGGTAGTAATAATAATGGAAATTCTGAATAACAAATGTGAAAAATTAAAATAATCCTGACAAGTTTTTCAAGAACACAATACTTATTTAAAAAAAAACGCTTTCGTTAGAAAACAGAAATGAAATTTCATATTACATGTCAACAATAGAATTTCACATTGACTTCTGTCCCACAATAAAAGCTGACAGATCTGTTTGTGAATGGAGACTGGGTAGAAAGGGGAAAGAGTTGGCAGCGAGGTAGGCAATGCTCTGCTTGTTGCTTCCAAGTGTTGCAACAGAGGCAAAACTAACAATCTCCTAAGATGGCTGGCTTTCAGTTATCCTCTAGGGGGGTTTGGTTCCACCAATAAATAGAGTTCCTAATTCTATATTAAGCTCATCCTTTGGAACATCCATCTCATCGCCTGCTTCTTCACCAAGCTTTTTCCACCAAGGGGCTTGTATGTGCTTCAGGGTGGTGAGATGGGCTTGTTTGGCCTTGGCTGCCACAGGCCTAGATCTACTTAGGAAGTGCTCAGGTTCCTTTCCTTCTGCCTCCTTCAGACTTGGTGCTTCTGCAGCAAACAGAAAGTAAATGAGTTAGTAGAGTGTGCCAGGCAAACAGCAACCTGCATAAAGCAGAGCTGGGGCCCAGTTACAGTCAGGAACAGGACAGAGTTCCAGCTCTGAATGTGTTGTCACTGCTAACTATGAAGGTAGATGTCTAGTCAAAAGTTGCAGTTGTGGGTGAAAGCAACAATCCCAAATACTTGGCAACTTCTAGGTTTAAAATAAAAGAATAAGGGTTGGGATTTAGCTCAGGGGTAGAACGCATGGCTACCAAGCACCAGGCCCTGGGGTCGATCCTCAGATCAATAATAATAATAATAATAATAATAATAAAATAAAATAAAAATAAAAGAATAAATATAGTTAGCTTAAATATATAAACCTTGGTGAAAGCATGTCATTAAAAGTTATAAATGTTCTATTAAGTGCATTGCACTGTAACTACTGTCATTGTCTATTCTAAAATATGAAAAAATTAAAAGACTTTAGGAACTACAGAACAGAATGTGGCTAGTAGGGCACATCTTTGAAATTAGTAATTTTGCTGGAGCTGAAATATTTGAAACAGAAACTAGAGTCTGTATCACTGAAAACTGAGATGGTGTAAGATCTCCTGAGAGCTGGGACAGACTATTTGTGGCATGTTCCTTCTAAAGATTGTGGATGCCACATCTCTTGCATGGGGTACTCCTTTTATGAGACAGAAGGAAGCAGAGCATACTCATCAACTGTTCAATGTTGGTGCTGATCTGAGCCATCAAAGCTTCTCTGTGCTGCTGGGTTCTTTCTTCTACGGCCCTTCCCATAAAGTAGCGTTGAAGTTGTTCTTGTGCTTGTGCATGGAGCTCTCTGCTGGCCACATCTGACATCTCAGAGCCCTGAAAACACAAGACAGAAAACTTGTCATAAGGACAGATATATCAAAAATATGCTCCTTACCTAACCACACAGCAGAGCTTCTAGAATTCTTAGCAGTCTCCCACTTTATCTATAGAATCTACTGCAAGTATTAAATTGTCTTTTAATTCGTAGCTTTAGTTGGGTGTAGTCATGCCTGGAATCTTCATGTAGAAGAAGCAGGTTGATCCTGAGTTCAGGGCCAGCCTGGGCTACATAGTGATATTTTGTCTCAAAAAACCTAAAAGACAAATAAACAAGCAAACAAACCAACCCACAACAGAAAGAAAAAAATAGCCATCAAGTCAACTGGTCAAAATTTAAACAATAACAACTTCCCATACTCCAGTTTTATATAACAATGTGGGTGGGCAAGTTTCTTTTTTAAAAATTAACTTATTTTCTCTTAGATTTTATTTTATATGTGTGAGTGTTGTGTCTGCACTTATGAATATGTACCATGTGTGTGTCTTGTTCCCTCAGAGGCTAGAAGAGGGTTAAATAAGATCCTTCTGGAACTGGAGTTACAGGTGGCTGGAGTATGTTGGTGCCAGGACCTGAACCTAGAGTCTCTGTAAGAGCAACAAGTGTTAATAAACACTGAGCTATCTCTCTAGGCCCCCAAGTTTCTTTCTGGTGTGCTTCCACACATCATTTCGTCAAAGACATTGAGATTAGGAGACCACAATGAAAAGTACAGTTTAGTAAGGTCTAGAAGAGGAATACCATCAATTCCTTTTGTTTTGGACCTCATTTGAAATAATATTTATTTCTTATTCATCCCTACTCCGAATGCATCTATACCACAATGCTATAAGTGGCTCTGGTTTCACAGAACGAGGAATAAAAATCAGCTAAAAGACCCCATCCCCCTAATTTAAGGGGGGAAATTAGTGACTAATTTAGATAATGAAATAATCTTATTCTTATAGCTGATGAAATTCCTCATACCACAGCTTTATCAAAAACTGACGTAGCCTTGCTCCAGTTGATAACTTAGTAACTTACCTTTCAGGCACTGATCTTATCAAAGTGTACTAGAATCTGGCCAAAGCAACACTTATAAAACGAACTGGGTGGGGGTGGGAGTGGCGGGGGTGGGGAGGAGTGGAGAGATGGCTTGGGTTAAAGAGTACTGGTTGCTCTTCCAGAGGTCCTGAGTTCAAGTCTCAGCAACCACATGGTGGCTAACAGCCATTTATAATGAGATCTGGTGCCCTCTTCTGGCGTGCAAGCAGAACATGGAATACACAATAAATAAATCTTAAACAAACAAAAACCAGGGTATTCATCAAAATTATACGCATCCTTCCATATCTATAAGATCTATACTCATATTCAACTGAAGAATCAAAGTATTAGAAAATATTGCATCTATGCTGAATTCATACATACAAAATTTTGTCATTATTTCCTAAAACGTATAGTCAAAGAACAATTTACACAGTCTTTACATTGTATTAGGGAGTGTAAGTAACGAGGTGCTTTAGAGTATGCAAAAGGATATGCAGAGATCATATGGAAGAACTAACCATTTGATAAATGGTACTTGAGCACTTGTGCATTTTGGTATCTGCAGAGGTTCAACAACACTGTAGGACTACTAACTGTTAAAAGGTTTTTTTTTTTTTTATTAAGGAGAAGTCAAAAACATAAAAATAGGAGCTCAAACTGTATAACAAAAGGCAAAATGAAATTCAAAGTAAGATTTTTTTTTTTTAAAGATTTATTTATTTAGTATACAGAAGAGGGAGCCAGATCTCATTATAGATGGTTGTGAGCCACCATGTGGTTGCTGGGAATTGAACTCAGGACCTCTGGAAGAACAGTCAGTGCTCTTAACCTCTGAGCCATCTCTCCAGCCCAAAGTAAGGACTTTTGGTGTATCAAAGGATACTGCTGAAGGGCAGCCCACAGAACAGAAAAAACATTTCCAAATCATGTATCAGATAAGAAACAGTATACAGACAACTCAAACAGTTAATCAACAAAAAAGCAAACTGATTTGAAAATGGGTAAAAGTCTTGAATATATGTTTATGGAAATCATAAATGAATACATGGGAATGTACTGAAAATCACCAATCATAATAGAAATTCAAATCTAAAATATGAGATAACAAGTCATATTTATTAGTTATATTTAAAACAAAAAAAAACATAGGCTGAGGACAGTTAAACTTTGTACATGGTAAGGAAATTGGATTGAAGCTCACTTTTCTATATAAACATATGCAACTGCTTTACTTTATCATATTAAATATATGAAGCTTTGGAAATTATATATACTTAGCTCCTGGAACCCATGATTCTTTTTCTATCAGTTGACATATCAATTCAACTTGGGTAAGTGGAACTATACAGTATTTGTATCCTTTGTATCTGGCTTATTTCACTTAAAATTTCTTCATGGTTCATTCACATTGGCTTTGTGACTTTTAGGTACATAAAGATTTAGAAATTTTATGTTCTCTTGATTAAATGACATTTGATAATACTTAGTTTCACTTTTTTATATATTTAAAAAATACATTTTGGGGTTTGGGGATTTAGCTCAGTGGTAGAGTGCTTGCCTCAAGTGGGTTTGATCCTCAGCTCCAGAAAAAAAAAAAAAAAAAAAAGAAGAAGAAGAAGACAAATACATTTTTTGGCCGGGTGGTGTTGGTGCACGCCCTTAATCCCAGCACTCAGGAGGCGGAGCCAGGGAATCTCTGTGAGTTAGAGGCCAGCTTGGTCTACAGATCGAGATCAAAGACAGGCACCAAAACTACACAGAGAAACCTTGTCTCGAAAAACCAACCCCCGCCCCCTACACAAAAACAAAAACCCAAAAAAGTTTCTAATCAGCATATAACCAAGCCTTACTTAAAAAAAAAAAAAAAAAGAAAAATTATGTGTATGTGTGTATACCCTCTTTGTCTCCATGTGTACTATGTGTGTGCAGTGCCTACAGAGGCCAAAAGAGGATGTTGGATCTTCAGCACTAAACTTATAGGTGGTTGTAAGCTTCTAATGTTGGTGCTGGGAACGGAGTAAGGGTCCTCTACAAGAGCAGCAAGTGTTAACTTAACTGCTTAACTCCAGCTCAGACTTTAGTTTTAAGTTCATTCTGAAAACCCTTTCTTTCTAACTGGAGACATACCATTTACATTTACTGTAACATAATCACATTTCAGTCTCTTACCTTAGTATTTCCTATTTGTCCCCTTACTTTCCTGTGCATTCCTTCTTTTTCTGTCTTCTTGATTAGTCAAGTATATTTTTTGATTCAGTTCATTTCCTTCATAACTTTTTGCTCTTTGTCCATTGTTGTAGTATGTATCATTAACTTACCAATTTACATCTGAGAGATACCATGCTAGTTCTTACATACAAATCTTTAAATCATACATGTTTTTTGTTTGTTTGTTTGTTTGTTTTTGGTTTTTCGAGACAGGGTTTCTCTCTGTAGCTTTGCGCCTTTTCCTGGAACTCACTTGTTAGCCCAGGCCGGCCTCGAACTCACAGAGATCCTCCTGGCTCTGCTTCCTGAGTGCTGGGATTAAAGGCGTGAGCCACCACCGCCCGGCCATACATGTATTTTTTTTCTCTCCTGGTTTTTATGTTATTGTTGACATGCATTTTACCTTTTAGTATGCTACAAAGACTATATTATAAATTATGACTATTGTTCAAAACAAGGACCAGCAACAAAATCCAAAAGCTTATTTTAGAAAATGAAAAGTTTTCGGTGTGAGATGGCTCAGTGAGTAAATGGCCTGAGTTTGATGCTCATGACCTACATGGTGGAAAGAGAGAACTGACTACAAATTGTCTTATAACCCACAGGCAACTAAGTAGGTAGGTAGGTAGAGAGATATATCTACATAGATAGATAGATAGATAGATAGATAGATAGATAGATAGACAGAGAGATAGATAATGTAGTTGAAACACTAACATACCTATTCATTTAGCTATAATCTATAGCTACTTTAGTCCTACAATAATAGAAATGAATAGTTGCCATAAAGGTTAAATATCTCCTAACACTGAGGTTATTAACTATGTAGTGCATAGGACAAGCTTCTGATATTTTATAAAGGTTTGAACAGTGAGGAAAATCTCTTCCATGGGTAGACCTAAACCTTGCTATCCACTTTACTTTTTGTCCTTGCTCTACTCCAGTAGTTACTAGGTTCACATAGAATCACACATATGTATTCTGCTTTTCATTTGGTGGAGGTCAGGCTCTGGAAGAATCAAATGTTACATGGTAGGATTACCTAAAACTACTGTATCAAATCTCTAACATCAGTCATCTAAAGTCTTTAGATTATAGAAATTTGTGTTTGCATGAGGAGGGAAAGGAAAGGAGAAAGGGAAGAAAAAAGAAAGAGCATGCATTCAGATGTAAGCAGTATTAGCACAATCCTAACACAACATGAGCAGTACTTTGATATACTAAGAATGGTTGGTTCAAATGAGGCAAGTAAGAATTCTGACTGAAATGTATAAACTATCACTTTCTCCATAAAAACTGACAAGTGTGAAAAAAGTAGAGGTGATCTGTAGAAATATGGGTTATTAAAAATAATGACAGAAATGGTATGTCATTCTAAACAAAAGAGAAAAGACCTTCAAGGATGTGCAGGAATGTAAGGTCAGGAACTCATGGGGAAGAAGCAGGTAGCTCCTGCTCCATTGCACTGTGCTCACACAATGTCAGAGATGTGTGTGTTTCTGTTGGGGAAAAGGTGTCAGCAGCATTACAGTAATGAAACCGAAGAGGCAGGTCATCAAATTTTACATCTTAGTAGGTCTTGGAGTTTTATTAACAGACTAGTAAATATAAGTTCTTCTATGTGTGTTTGAGTATATGGAGGTAAGGATGAATATTCATTAATTGACAATACATATTCTTATTAGAAGATTCAACACAGGCAAGATTTTACTATACTATTATAAAAGAAACAACATACAAGTTTTGTTGACATAGTAGAGGAAATAATTGATTTTTAAGTTGAGTCCCCATTTACAACTAATTATATCTTTGATCCTGTAACTATAAGGATCAAAGTTAGTGAAACAATTTCACTAACTCTGTGGAACTGCCTTGCATCCACCAGTCAATGTGCATTACATATGGAACACTGCTTTGGCGGTAAATCCCATGCAATGGATTAATGAAACATGTTTTTCAGCACAGAAACCTACATACCGGATGTCTTCTGACATAGTCATCCACTTGTTGCTTCAGTTCAACTCTGCTTGCATCAGTGAGTTCTTGGAGTCCGTGCCAAGAGGCAAATAGTTTCTTTTTCTTACGGCACTTTGCTAGGAATTTAAGGACCTGGAGTGAGGTAGAGAGATGAAGACGAGCCTGTAATTCTGGTCTCTTACTAGTCATCTGTTCTCTACAACGTAAGTCAATGACACCACTACTGCAACAGCTAACTCAGTATGTATAAGGAAAGGAAGGGGACTGGGACAAAATGAAGAAATATAGTAACTTTGTAACTATACAGATCCACCCTTACTTCTAATATAGGGCTATGTTCCAATAAATCCATTGTACCTCGAAAATACTGGTAAGTAACAAATATGCTTAGTAACTCTACTATCATAGCCTGGTTTCTACTAAGTGTGCATCACTTCCCCACCATGGTAGGGCAGGGCTATCTGTATACGTTTTCCTCTTTCACTTTTTTTAAAGGATATACCCAAATATTACTATTACTGTTAGTTTTAGTTTGCCAGGCCTCACATAGCTCAGGCAACCCTTGAACTAACAATGTGGCCAAAGATGACCCTTTCTGATCCTCCTGCTGGCATGTACCATCACTCCTAGCTTATGTGGTGTTAGGCATCAAACCTAGGGCTTAATACACTCTAGATAAGCAGTCATATTATTTCATTAAAATTGTTTTATATATTTTAATTGTTTTCCTTTCCCCAACTCCTCCAAGATTCTCTCCACCTCCCTACCCAACTTCATGTTCTCATTCTGTCTCTCTAAAAAAAAATGAAAATCTAACAAAAAATCAATAAGACAAAAAATGCCCAAACAAAACAAAATGAAACAAAGAGCCAACCAAAGCAAAACCATGGAGTTTTGTATTGGCCAACTACCCCTGGGCACGGGACCTCTTCTGGAGAAGGGCTGACAGACCCAGTGACACTCCTTCAGAGAAAACGGATTGTCCCTTTGCCAGTAGCTATCACTTTTCATTCTGTCAGTTCTGGGACCTCATCTGGCTTGAAGCTGTATAGTTCCTATGAGTGCTGCCATAGTCTCTGTGAATTCATATGAAGCACTCATATTATTTATGTAGTAAGAAATGTATATAAAAGGAAATAAACATTGAGTTCTAATCTCAATTCTAATTCCTTATGAACACTATGATTCTGGGCAAGCCACTGTTTGTACATAGTAAATACTCTATGTCAATAAGGACTCTAATTTTACTTGTCTTACAGTATTACAAATATACAAGACAGTCTATAAGAAAAGGTTTGGTAATAATAAAACATTAAAAAAAACTTTAAGTTAAAAGCAAATTTCCCGAATGTTCTTTCTAGAGTCTTTCATAGTAGACAATTTTGGCACAAACATAAAATTATTCTTTGCAATTCTTCATTTTTCCATGTTTTCATTTTCATCAAAATCATATACTGTTTTAAAAGCACTGGTTGTCAGGTCATGCCACAGGCTAAATATAGTATACTATTCGTTTCTGTATAGTATAAACCTGTTTTTTATTATGCTTTACATGGCTAAAAATCTTATTTTTTGACATGTAAACTGAAGGTCTGCAAATTTGTATTGGCACATAGTTATACTTGTTTAACTATTGTCAGTCTAACTGGTATCTATAGCTGCCTTTGTGCTTCAACTTTAAGCAGCTATTACATACAGGCTGCACAGGTTGCGAAGCCTAAAATATTTTATCTAGTCTTTTCCAGAAAACATTTGCTGGTGTAATTCTATTGTTTAAAGTGTCAATTTTACAAATCCCAAAAGTAAAAGCTTTTTTTTTCCTTCAAATGAGCACCATCTACTTTTCTATGATTTTTCTCCCAGATTAAACATAGTTATCTATTGATTTTCTTGAACAGAAATAAGGATTTAACTCCTTTTTATTGCATATGCATTCTATCCTATACATCTAATGTAATTATGTCATATAATATAATTCAGAGAAAATAATATACACACAATGATTATTAAATAAAGGTGAGCCATTTTTTTTTTTGGTAGGAGGCAGTTTGGTTATATAGCCTATGCTAGTCTTAAACATGTAATTCTCCTGTGTCAGTCTCCCTAGTGCTGGTATTAGACATATATGATAATAGCAAGTAAAGCTATTATTCATTGAAGAACATATTATAATTACTTTTCCTTTCTTGCATATTTTCTCTAAAATTAACACTTATTTTTTTCTTGATTTGCTGCATATTTATTCCTGATTATGTTCCACAACTTCACTCTAGTAGTCAAGACATTAAAATAGATTAGATATTCTATCAAATACATTTCCTGGGGCTTTCTGGCTTGCCTGTTCTCTCTACCTGGCACAAAGCTCGTCCTGTGCTCTCTGTCACAGTTACCTTAGTTTCTCATTTTCATCTTTCCCTTGTTCTTTTTGGCTATCTACTATGTCAAAGTGTCTTTCATCTTCATTTATTTTTAATTCCCTTTTTAGTGAGCACCTAATTTTAGTTGGAAAGGGTTCTCTCAGATATGTCCCAGTTTTACTTCAAGATTTCCTAAGTTCCAATGCTTGCTGCTGGAACTGGGTTCTTTGTTCCCAGTGCATTTCACAGAAATGTGAAATAAATGTGTTTCTTTTACTGTATTGGACATTTATCTATGCTTTAAATCTAACATTTATGACATGCAGTTTTAGAAAATTCTTAATTTGATTTCTTATTCTATGTTTTTCTGTTCTTGACTTCAAATGTTCATACATTTGATTTCCCAGATTGATAATATTTTCTTTTTGTCCTGTTTTCCAGTAGATGTTCTTAACTTTTCCACCTAGCCCTCCACTTCTCTTTTTTGTTATCCCTTTTAAACATCATGTTGAGTTGTTTCATGTACTCTCTTATCTGAGGAAATAATAGATCAAAATCAATTTCGTTTTCTAATTCCTGCAACATCTCTATATATATTTTAGTTGCCCCACCTCCTACACCAGAGATTGAATCTAGGACTTCACATATGCTGGTCAAGTGCTCTATCTCTGAGGTACATCCCTGTTGGAGAATATTATTTTAAGGTATGTTACTTTTGTTCATGATGCATTTGTTTAACTCTGTGAAGCTGTGTTACTGTGCCTGTGTAAAACACCTGGTGGTCTAATAAAGAACTGAACGGCCAATAGCAAGGCAGGAGAAAGGAGAGGCAGGGCTGGCAGGCAGAGAGAATATATAGGAAATTTGGGAGGAAGAAAGAAGTAGCCACAAGAGGATTCTAGGGGCCAGCCATACAACCAGCCTCAGAATAAGAAACAAAGAAAGATATACAGGAATAGAAAAGGAAAAGCCCAGAGGCAAAAGATAGATGGGATTATTTAAGTTAAGGAGAGCTGGCAAGAAACAGGTTAAGCTAAGGCCGGGCATTCATAATTAAGAATAAGCCTCTGTGAGTGATTTATGTGGGAGCTGGGTGGCAGGGCCCCCACAAGAGCAAAAACAAACAACAAGACATCCCTGAGCATTAGGTTCTCTATTTCTATCAAGCAACTGTCCTCATATTCAACGACACTTGACTTTGGCTGTTGAGGGTGAACACTACAAGGCAATTTAGAAGTTCTGAGTTGCTGTATGGGGCTACTGTGTATTTCAACACAGGGCCAATGAACCATGTGGTTTTTGTTCAGATAACTCAATGCTAGTAAACTTTGACTCTGCTCATAGGCTATTCAGATTTCTCAAAGAAAATGCTTCTATTCTACTATCTGTAGTTATAATCCTGAAAGCTGAGGAGCAAAGTGGTTGGGTAGATGTCTTAAATGTTAAAATGTCCCTTAACACTGATCTTTAGTATAGTGCTTGATCCCACAAAGCAGATCCTTTTTTCCTTTCAGTTTCCTGTTTGGAGATTCTTTTTTACATAGCCTTCTATCTTACTTCCACCCTCCTTTCAGTCCCACCCTGGGCTTCAGGCATTCCAGGAGAAGTTCTTTTCTATTCCTCTCTCAGAAAAACTCCCTGGATGGTTTTCTTATTTGTCATTTTAGTTTTCTCAGGGATTGCTTTTGGCTTTTAAAAATGCCAATGGTTTGTTTTGCTAATTCTTTTAATGGCTTTTAGTGATGGACATGTATGTAACATTATGTACTCCTAGTCTGAGAATCAACTCACCATTACGGTTCTAGAGAACACTTGTTACTTTCTTTCTAAGCTGCTGCTGCTTCTTGCTAAAGAGGTGAAAAAGCAAGGAAACATCTAAAAACATTCAAAAGGAAAAGTCATCTAAATTCACATTTAATTCTAACACTGCAATGCTACCAAGAACTCTTAATTTGTCTATGAGAATAAAGATGTCTAATTATTGAAGTGTTTTCAGTGCTCCTTCATCGTGGGGGCATGTCTATATACAACCCAGAAATGTCTGGTACTTGCTATGTAGTCTAGGTTAACCTTGAATGTGAGATCCTGATTCAGTTTCTTGAATGCCTGAATTATAGATATGAGCTACTACATTTCATTTTGGATTTTTTCCTTTCTACTTTTAGCAATTAAAAAAAAAACAACGCCTCAGTTAAGTGTGATGGTACACTATTATATCAGCAGTGAGGGGTGAAAATGGAGAATTTAAGTTCAAGGTCAGCCTGGGATACATAGTGAGACCATCTCTTAAGAGATTCTATACAAAGCAAGAAAGGAACAGAAGATAGATAACAATTTTAACTTTCTCTCTCCTCTCTCTATCTCTCTCTCTCTCTCCCCTCTCTCTCCCTTTTCTTTTCCTTTCTTTTCTTTCTTTTTGCCAAGTACCTGAAAAACCAATTGTTCCCAAGAGATAAGAAAATTTAAATAACCTTACTATTTTGTATTTACTTTCAATGAAACTGATGGATTTCCCTCTCTTCCTCTAAAATGAAGACTTGCTATGTTATCCAGATGCTTTCAAGCTTAGTGATAATGGGATCCTCTGACCAACGTCTTTAGAGACCATACTACCATGCCCGGTTTACCCTTTTCTTTTTTCTTTTTTACAAATCACAATACTAATGGCAATATAACACAAACCACAAATCCCAGTTATTTTAAATTTCATGTAGCTATATTGAAATTAGTAAAACATGAAATAAGTTTTTATATCTACTGAGTTATATAAAACATAACTGTATGTGCTGCTTGACACAAGCTAGAGTTATTTTGGAAGAAGGAACCTCAACTGAGAAAATGCTTCTACCACATTGATCTGTGTGAAACCAGTGGTGCATTTTCTTGATTTAAAACTGAGGTGAGAGGGACCAACTCAATATGGGTGGTGCAACTCCTTGACTAGTGGGTGCTAAGAGAAAGCAGGTGAGCAAACCATTAGGCCAGTAAGCAGCATTCCTCTATAGTCTCTGTTCGAGTTCCTGCTTCTGAGTTCCTGCTATGATTTCCCTCCCTCAGTGATGTTACCTGGGAAGTACAATATAAAGTAAATCCTTTCCTTCCCAAGTTGCTTTTGGTCATGGTGTTTTATCCCAGCAGTAGAAAACATAACAAAGACACTATATGTATAACTTTAGCATTCCAACACATAGGCACTATGAACATGTTAATGAGATTTTACATATATTGTAATATTACGTTTTCAAAACCTGGTGGTTATAGATACTCAAATGCATTTTAGTTTGGACTAGGCACATGGTAAATATTGTACACATATAGGCACATGTGCTTACCTGATTGCTGAACAGACTAACCAAGACATACCTAAAGTACATTTTGGAAAATGATGCTTTAAAAATATGGTAAAATGTGCCCTTTAATGGTCACTGCTCTGTTCTAATTTTCTCTAGCACTTTTCTTTTTCTTCTCTCATTTTCATTCTTTTTTTTTTTTTTAAGATTTATTATTTATTATGTATACAGAAGAGGGCGCCAGATCTCATTAGAGATGGTTGTGAGCCACCATGTGGTTGCTGGGAATTGAACTCAGGACCTCTGGAAGAACAGTCAGTGCTCTTAACCTCTGAGCCATCTCTCCAGCCCTCATTCTTTTTTGTATTTGAAAGTAATCTTATTTCTGTTTCCATTTTGCTAGCCTTGGTCCATTCTTTTCCTTTTGTTCTGATTTTAACAATAATCTCTATTCCTTTTTTCAGAATGAGCAGGCATGAGACAAATATAATTAATCTTTTCCTTGGGTGTTAGTGGAAAGTATCAAAACCAAAACAACTTTGAAATAAGAATCACTGCTTTTCTAGAGAATGAATGTACATGAACTAGAACATCTCAGAGAGCCTTTTACAAAACACTAGATTCATTTCAATCAAGCAAGTTAGTACATCAACTCTGTAAGGGCCCACCTTTAAAAAGGAGGCAGCTATGAAGTAAAAGTATCACAAAAAAGGCAAATTTCTCTCAAAAGAAGCATCTCCAACCTGGATATAAATGAGCTATCCTTGGTTACTCTGTTTAGCTCAGGGTAAATATCAGGAGTATGTATATAATTTAGAATGATACAGGACTGTTTGTTACATATAGAGCATAAGGGAGGAGGAAGAGACAGATCACTCCTCACATTCCCCTAGTATTTATTCTACTAGTTTAGAAATATCTTCACAGGGGAGACAGCTCAGCAGTTATGAGCACAAACTGCTCCTGTAGAAAACCCCAGGTTTAGTTCCCAGCACCCGTGTCTGTTGGCTCATAACTACCTGTAACTCTAGCTCTAGGCACTGTGATGCCTCTGGCCCCAGTAGGCACTGGCAACTCTAATGCACACATCCCCCCACACACACATAGACACATACTCACACATAATTTAAAAAGTAAGTTAAAACATCTTTATAAAGGTTAATTCACATTGTGTGTTCAAAATTTACCACAGTAAGAAATGAGAATAAACAGCAAAATTTACAAATAAAGATGATTAAGCTACATGCATTAAGACTTGAAATCTTAATAGAAACCTAACAGTGTATAAGAGAAGTACATTTTAAAAGAGAAAGGAAATAAAAAAAAGCCTTGTGCTATGCTTTTCCAAGATATTATTTACTACACATAATCCCCAGGAAAATTACCATTTAAGAATACCATTCTATAATGCAAGAGTTATAATGTTCTAATTATAGCTAATACTTTCCATATAAGTTGGTTATTTTAAAAGAATCAAATAAAACATGATACATTTACATAGGACTTAGAAATTTACAGAATTCAGAATCCTCATGTATGTCACCTGATATATAACAATTTTTATTTCTCTTTTAGAACTGAATAAATATCCATTCACATCAAGCTCATTGAGAGGTGACACCAGTATAGAAGGCTTGGTTTGCTATTCTTGAGGAACTTGCAGTTCAAATAGGAGAAAAATAATAACAAGGTTACAATCTATCAAATGGCATGCAAGACTCTAAGACAGTGCTAAGGACTTAAAGTCTATACCAGCTTTAGCAGAGGCAAGTAGGTTGTTATTACTATAAGTATATATGTATTTTAAATTTATGTTGCTAGGGATTGAACCTAGGGCCTTGCACATGCTAAGAAAGTATTCAACCACTGAGCTATATCCTAAGTTCTTATAAAGAAAGAAACTAAGCTCCCAAAAGCTAAGTGGCTTGATCATGAATTTATATTTGGTAAACAGCAAAGTCAATTTTGAACACTTGTTTGCCTTTTTTTTTTTTTTTTTTTTGAGCTGAGGCTTGAACCAAGGGCCTTGTGCTTGATAGGCAAGCACTCTACCACTGAGCTAAATCCCCAACCCCCTGTTTGCCTCTTTATGTAGAACTGTGTATAATGCAGCAGACTCACTGCTCTTTGAAGTGGAACAGCTGCTTTATACTCTGTGAGAGAAGGCCTCTGTTGGCAGAAATTCTTCCTTTCCCTGTACCCTCTCCAATGTTTCTGGATAGTCAATGCTGATTTCTCTTCCATTTCCCTATTGTACTTCTCCACTTGACCTAAAGAGATGACAGACATTATTATAACATATTCAACTATGTTTTCTCAAGTACTGAAATTAGGACAGCAGTAGTAATAACAATTTTATGGGGTGTTGTTTGTTTTTTCCTTTTTCAAGACAAGGTTTCTCTGTGTAGCCATGACTGTCCTGGCGCTTGCTCTGTAGACCAGGCTGGCCTCAAACTCACAGAGATCCACCTACCTCTCCCTCCCAAGTGCTAGGATTAAGGATGTGTGCTACCACCACCCAGCATCTTTACAGTTTTTCATTTTTTTCAGTGCTGTTCACTAATTTGCATTTTATAATAGTTCTAAGATTGTAGAAACTAAAGTTTTTCTAGAATATGCAGTTTATTTCCAAAAGGACTCAATACTTTTGCCTCAGAGTAATGAGAAAAGGGATGAAAGGCCAATAGTCAGAACAGTCTGACAAAAGAATCATGAGTCCACATAGGAAAGCATTTGGTATGACGGGGAGAAGGAAAAAAAAAATGTGTTTATGTGCTCTTTAATCTACTCTGTGTGTTTACACACATGATTACACCAATGATGTTCCTTTGACTTTTAGAATTGGTCAGCATACAGCTCAGGGTTCACAGTAGTTAAATGACAGAATTAAAAGCTGTAGAGCACAGTACCGGTGGTTAATACAAAGAAGGCATCTTAAAGAGAAAGTATGAAAAAACAGAATTTAACGACTGACCTGATGTAGAGGTGTGATAAAGAGAAAGTAAGGATGCTGAATGGGAAAGTGAACAGATTTTTGGTGCCATTACCTGAATTGGGGGAATCAATGGAGAGGAAATCTGGGAATGAAATCTGACTTTAGTTTGGGAACACTTGTAGACAGCAAAGAAAACTAGCCAACAGGCAGCTGGTCAAAGCAGCCATTAGATACATGTAGCTATTGAGTAGGTTTAAATAAAGTAAAAAGAAACATTCAAGTCCTCAACTGTAGCAGCACATTTGAATATTCAATAGCTGCTTGTAGCTACTGCTACTGTATTAACTGGTGAAGACAGAACATTCACAGGTAACATAAAATGTTTTATGGGGCAGTGCTGCTTAGGAACTTAAGAGAGAAAGTAGGGTGGAGAGAAAGCCAAGGATGAGCGTGCTAAGCATTTTGTGATAACTGACATTGTAGTTATGGACAGGATATATCAGGCAGAGTAACAGGAGAATAACTGGGAAAGGACAAAATTTGGAAAATAGATTTAAAGTAAAAGAGAGGGGACTAGTGAAGGTTCTTGGGAATGAGTAATAAAAAAGGGAGTAAATGAATGATGAAAAAACTGTGAGGGATAGGCATGTAGCTGAGTTGGTAACAGTACTTACTTGCCTAGCATGCATGAGGTTCTGGGTTCAATCCTCAGCATGCCATAAAACCAGAAGTGGTGGCCCACACTTATAATAATCCAAGCACTTGGGAAGTACTGGCAGGAGGATGACAAATTCAAGATGATCTTTAGCTACATATTGAAGCCAGACCAGGCTATATGAGATCCTGTCAACAGAACAAAACAAAATATTCTAGGAGATGGCTCAGTTGATAAAATGCTTACCATGCAAGCATGAGAAACTGAGCTTGGACTCCTAGTACCTATGTAAAATCTGGGCACAGTGGCACACGGCTACAACCCCAGTACTGGGGGAGGACAGGACAGAGACAAACAGATACTGACAGTTTGCTAGCCAGCTAGCCTAGCCAATTACTGAGCTACAGGGTCAGTGAGACACCCTGTCTCAAAAACTAAGGTGGAGAGGGATAGAGGAAGATGCCTGATGTTGGCCATATACACGTGTACCCACTACACATGCACACACATAAACATGTACACATAAAAACAACACACACACACACACATACACAACCACAGCATGCTCTTGTTAATCCAACTTAGTCTGTCACAAGTGGTGAGAAGATGTCACAAATTTTATACTAGAGAATGAATAAGTTCAGACTGTACAAAAAGAATATTTTTATGTCAATGGTGACTATCCTTAATTATAAACTTTTATGTTTAACACATGTATCTGAAAGTAAAACAAAACAAAACAAACAAAAAACCCTTAAAATTAACAGATATGAATAAGAAAAGCTGTAACTTTTAAAATCCAGAGCTGTAATATGATTTCTCTAGTGATGGGGAAGGGAAAGGCAAAGAGTTCCAAATACAAAAAAGAAAAGAAATTATCAGGGTGCCAGAAAACTTGATTTAAGATATTCTAACATTTATGAAGTTGATACTAGTACTCACCTGGATGAACTATTTCAAGCATACTCAAGCGTGACTCTCGGGAAAGCCTCATGGCTCTCTGTCTTTGAAGCTGCAATCTTAATCTGAGGTCTTCTTCTTCCTTTTGCCTATTTAGCTCCAACAATGTCTTTGTTCGTTTAGATCTGTGAAAGAAAAAGGGTAAGTTCCTTACATACAATTTTATAAACTATGTCCAGTAAATATATGGAATTCTTGATTTCATGAATAATCAAGTAAATAGACAAAAATGTTTTGGAAGGTAACTCCTATCTCTAGAGATATTTAGATCATCAAAAGTCTAAAGAAATATTTAAATACATATAATAAGGCTCAAAAATGTAGACCAGCCAATCCATTCTAATAATTTTTGACTGAAGTAATCAAATATGTGAAGACTTATGTTCAAGGATTTGTACACAATATTCATACATATAAACAATTGCAACTATCCCACAATAGTGACCTGAATAATTAATAGTGATCATTAACAGCAGGCGTTTTACTAATTTGAAAATAAAACTTGCAAAAACACTTTTTATGGATGTTACTCAGGTGAAAATAAAATCAATACAATATTTGCTAAACATTTATTATTTATACATAGAAAATATAAATATTAAAGAACGTTTAAATTTTCAATAGTTGATTTTCAGCGTGCATTGG
>NW_023413624.1:0-7603 GCF_903995425.1 Onychomys torridus | reverse complement strand
ACAATCCTGTACAGTAAAACAAACTCTGGAGGCATCATGATCCCCGACCTCAATCTCTACTGTAGAGCTACCATAATAAAAAGGGCTTGGTGCTGCCATAAAAATTGACATGTGGACCAATGGAATCGAATTGAAGTCCCTGACATTAACCCACACACCTATGAACATATAATTTTTGACAAAGAAGCCAAAAATGTACAATGGTGAAAAGAAAGCATCTTCAACAAATGGTGTTGGCATAATTGGATGTAAATGGGTATAAGGCTGCAAATAGATCCATATCTGTAGCCGTGAACAAAACTTAAGTCCAAGTGGATCAAAGACCTGAACATAAATCCAGTATACTGAACCTGATAGAAGAGAAAGTAGGAAGTAGTATTGAATGTATTGGCATAGGAGATCACTTCCTAAATATAACACCAGTAGCATAGACACTGAAACAATCAATCAATGGGACCTGTTGAAACTGAGAAGCTTTTGTAGAGCAAAGGACACGGTCAACAAGACAAAGCGACAGACTACATAGTGGGAAAAGGTCTTCACCAAACCCACATCTGACAGAGGTCTGATATCCAGAATATTTAAAGAACTCAAGAAATTAGTCTTCAAAATGCCCAACAGTCCAATTAAGAAATGGGCTATAGAACTAAACAGAGAATTCTCCACAGAGGAAGTTCAAATGGCTGAAAGACATTTAAGGAATTGATCAACATCCCTAATTATCCAGAAAATGAAAATCAAAATGACTCTGAGATACTATCTTACACCTGTCTGAATGGCTAATATCAAAAACACAGAAGACAGCTTATGCTGGAGAGGATGTGGAGCAAGGGGATCTCAGCTCCACTGCTGGTGGGAATGCAAGCTTGTACAGCCACTGAGGAAATCAATATGGTGCTTCCTTAGAAAATTGGGAATCCATTTCCCCCGTAGCACTCCTGTGCATATACCTAAGGAATGCTCAAGCATACCAGAAAGGCATTTGCTCATCTATGTTCATATCAGCATTGTCTGTAATAGCCAGAACCTGGAAACAACCTAGATGCCCGTCAACTGAAGAATGGATTAAAAAAATGTCGTTCATATACTCAGCAGAAAAAAAAACAATGACATCATGAGTTTTGCAGGCAAATGGATGGACCTAGAAAAAAATCATCCTGTGTGATGTAACCCAGACTCAAAAAGACAACAAGGTATGTACTCACTCATAGGACGATACTAGATGTAAAACAATTATCTCTAGACTGGTACTCACAAGTCCAAGGAGGTTACCTCGAAAACTGGATCCTAAGAAAGACACAGAGATCGCCCAATGACAGAGAAATGGATGAGATCTACATGAACAACCTGGACATGAGCCAGGGTAATGAAGGGCAAGGTTCAAGGGAAAGAGCTTACGGGAGCAGAAGGTACCAGCTGGATCAAGAATAGAAAGGGAGAACAAGTAATAATAGACCATGATAATGAAGACCACATGAGAAGAGGAATAACCGAAGTGCTAGAGAGGTCCCCCAAAATCCACAATGATACATCCACTGTAGACTACTGGCAATTGTATAGAGAAAGCCTGATCTGACCTAGTCTGGTAATCAGATGGCCAAACACCCTAACTGTGGTGCTGGAACTCTCATCCAAAAACTGATGGAAGTGGGATACAGAGATGCCTCAGCCGAGGCCCCAGGTGGAGCTCCAGGAGTCCACTTTTTTAGAAAGAGGAGGGAATGCAAGACTGTGAATTGTAGAGACACAATTGGAAAAGCACAGGTACACATAGCCAACCTAATGGAAAGCACATGAATTATGATCAAAAGCTGTGGAGCCCCCAGCAGGAATCAGGCCTCTAGATAAGTGAGACAATTGGATAGCTTGAAGTGTTTGGGAGGCACCCTGGCAATGGGATCCCAGACCTGTCCTTAGTGCATGAGCTGGCTGTTTGGGAACCTTGGGCTTACACAGGGACACTTTGTTCAGCCTGGAAGGAGGGGACTGGAGACCTGCCTTACTGAATCCACCAGGTTAAATTGAATGCCCCAGAGGAGTCTTGGCCCTGGAGGAGATGGGAATGGAGGGGAGGGGCTAGGGGGAAGGTAGGTTCAGGGGCAGGAAGAGGGAGGACAGGGGTACACATGGCTGATGTGTAAAATTAAAACAGAAATATAATAATTAAAAAAAGGAGAAAAAAATACTAAGTAGAACAAAAATAAACTACAGAAAATGTACAAATACTTGGAGGCTAGAAAATAAAACTCTGAACTATCAGTGAGATGCTAAAGAAATTGGAAGTGGGTTCCAAAATTTCTTGGATACAAATGGTGGTAGGAATAAAGCATAGCATTCTTGAAATGTAACAAAATAACAGAATAATGGAATCAATAAAAAAGTATTACAAGAGGGAAGTCGAAGTCTATTAGTATAAGGTATACATTTAAAAATTAGGGACTAGTAGATTGTTCAGCCAAGTAAGGTACATGCCAACAAGTCTGAATTCAATTCCTGGGAAACATGGTAGAATAAAGGCATTGAACTCTAGTAAACTTTTCCGATCCACCATCCACATGTGAATTACAGTGTGTGCACAACTGAGTGAATGCTATGTGTGTGAGTTCATACACAAATAACTGTGCGTTGAAAACATAAAAATGAAAATATCATTAGTCAGAAAGAAATGAACAAAGATCAGAATGCATGTAAATTAGTTCTCAATCTTAACCCATACTGTACAAGAGAATACTCAGCCAATACCGAATAAAATCAACCTGAATAAATCATACAAAAGAACCAATGAAAACACTCAGTTTTATAAAATTAAAAATTAAAACACAATATAATAAAAAAGAAAAATACTAAAAAATAAATAATAAAGGCTGTTCTCTCCAGCATGTTAGATGCGGCTACTTTCCTAGACATATCTTTTCCAAATAAATCTCTTTCTCAAAAGAGTTTTGGGTGTGAAGACCTTTATTCACTGGAGTAGAGAATATCCTTCTTGAGACATCCCTCAGTGGACAAAGTAAGAAAGACCTGAAAGAGCATAGCGAGGAGGAGCTGAATAGAAGATCTTGGCAGAGATATCACTCAGTGGACAGAGCAATACAAGAACTAAAAAAGTAACACTTTTCTCCTGAGCCACAAGGACATTGCTACATTCTATAGGGGTTTCCCTTATTGGAGAGTGAAGCAAAGAAGTTTTATCTTTGGCCAGAGAAGCAAATCTCTGGCTAGGAATCCCCCTTAAGAGGGGGCTGAGCAAAGCTCAGTTGTAGCAGCTTTCCAGGACAGGAGCAGGATTGGTATAGCCAGGAGAGGAAGGCTATTTAGATGATGGGAGGTAGAGCTGCATGAGCTCTCTCAGTAGGCTTGCTGAAAGCGTTGTCTAAGAATTGACCTAGTGTCTACTCCACAGGTGTATATTCTCCAGAATGTGTAAAGATGTTTCTCTTGTCTTCAAAACAAATTCTCAATGATTGTACCTGTCACAATGGAGACCAAAATAACATCACGAACAGTTTTGGAGATGGGATTCAACATCATGACAGATTTATAACTCCTCAAGGGTATATCTATATGTCACTAAATTAAGTACACTGGCAGAACTATAATGTTCAGCATGGTGCTCCCAATTTTCACCAACTGTGAGATAGGGAACTGCTCATGTCCAATAACAGATCCCTGATTGCAGGGACTATGCGGAGATACATGTACAAAAACATCAAAAAATACACAACACATACACATGTATATGAGACACAGAGA
Organism: Onychomys torridus; assembly: GCF_903995425.1. Taxonomy (NCBI): domain Eukaryota; kingdom Metazoa; phylum Chordata; class Mammalia; order Rodentia; family Cricetidae; genus Onychomys; species Onychomys torridus. The sequence goes on along the minus strand of NW_023413624.1, from coordinate 3,850 downwards.
GACAAAGAAAGAGTTACTAAGATAGATAGACAGATACTGAGTGAGAGATGGAGAACACTATCAATTTGATGCTGAACAAATGCTTGCAGGTATGTCATCTCACAGAGGAATAAAAGGAGAAAATAACAGTCTCACTCCCTGTATCCACACATTTAGATGTTTGACCAGGCCTCTCCAACTGCTGCTTGGAGAATCACACACAAGGCCTTTCCAAGCAAGTAACAGAAAAATCAACTCAAACTCACATCAACTAACATCTCACACTAGCCAGCATTTGATAGAATCTCTTCAAATGCATGCTGGGAATTCACATACTACTGCCTCAATCTATGAGTACTATGACTCATGCCAGAGGCTCTGTTTTGTTTCTTTTTAGAAGAAGCAGAATAGTATTTATCCTCATATCATTCCTGCCCGAATTTGAGGTTCTGCCTTTGGGAAGATTTCAGAGACATTACTGTGGGCAAAGGCATACCCTGAAGATGCAGCCTACCAGAAACACAGACCTTATACAAAATGAATTAATAATGACAGAGTAGACCTGAGATTGAAACCACAGGGTTTGAAAGAATGAATACCTATTCTTCATGTACACTTCTGTGATAAAGATCAAGCGATCTTACTGCTAATTTCTTCCAGTGGTCATTTTTAGTAGCTGACTGGTCAGTCTCTGTATGTTCTGCTTCATCTGCATCTTGGTGAGCAAGTTTTGGTGGAATGTTGGCTCCCTGGTGCTCCTTGTGGGTAGATGAATACAAATTAACTTGCGGTATGACAAGACAAAGATTATGGACCGACCACCCTGAGTCCTAATCAAATGTTTGAGAAAGCTTATTTACCAATGACTTAGTGACAGCCCAAATTATTTTGTCCCAAGCTTCAGATTTGACTCTGGGAAAATCAGCTATCTTCTATATTTGAAGGAAGTGGTTATCTCAGCTAACTCATTCTCTCTGCCTTCATAACATTGCACCAAGTAACGAAGGAGATAGCCTCTTCAGACTTATTCACATCTACAGTTTCAGAATTCAACTTGGCTGCCTAGTCCACAAGCCTGTGGGTTTATGAGTCAGGAGAAAATTGCCATAATTCACAATCGCCCCTGTTATTTAGAGGATCCAAAAAAAAATCTTGACAGGTTACTCTAATCATATAAATATTGATGGAGAAGACATATAAGGGTAGAACATGGTCACCAGACTCAACAAGTCACCTCACTAACAACCTAAGACACACAGAGCATCTGGGAAGTACCAAAAGTTAGCCAGTGTGGTTGAAGTGCAGTGATGCCCTGCCATTAAATTGGCACACCACATTAATCCCTCCTGTTTTAATGTTGGTCTCATGTTCACTAATCAATGCCTATTCCAAAAATGGAACAAAAGCAGAGTTCCCAGCATAAAGCTTTGGGCTTACCAGTTCTGAACTCTGAGCCAGAACAATTAATATCCTGGAATCATTGAATTTCAAGAGCCATGGCAAGCAGGGAGCTGTGTTGGTTCCCAGGGACTGCAGCTTTCTGTTCCCCATTTCTGGAAGATTCAGTTCAAGACCAGTTCCTCCATGAAGCTTCCTTTTTCCTGCACTCAACTCATTACACAATTCCCTTGACCATTTCCTTCTTGATTTTTTTCTTTATTATTATATGTTTTAAATTTTATACATTAGCCATGGGTTCCCCTGTCCTCCACCATCCCACCACCAACTCCACCTTCCCTCCATTACCTCCCATCAATTCCCAAGTACTCAAGGATCAAGGCATGCCTGGGGATTCATTTAAACCTGGTGGAATCAGTACAGGCAGGTCCTGTCACCTCCTTCCAGACTGAGCAAAGTGTCCCTGTGTAAGGTTTCAAACAGCCAGCTCATGCACTAAGGACAGATCCTGGTCCGACAGACTGGGTGCCTCCCAAACAAATCAAGCTATTCAATTATTTCACTTAACCAGAGGGCCTGATCCAGCTGGGGTCTTCACAGCCTTTCGATCTTAATTAATGTGCTACCATTCATTTGGCTATTTGGCCCTGTGCTTTTTGCAATCTTGGATTCAACAATTCACTCTCCTGCAGAACCTCCTCTTTCTTGAGAGTTGGACACTTGGAGCTCCACCTGGGGCCTGGCTGAGAATCTCTCCATCCACTTCCATCAGTTATTGAATGAGAGTTCCAGCACGAAAGTTAGGGATTTTAGCCATCTGATCACCAGACTGGGTCAGATCCGGCTTTTTCTCAACCATTGTCAGCAGTCTATAGAGGATGTATCATTGTGGATTTTGGGGGCCCTCTCCAGCCTCTGCCTATTCCTGTTCTCATGGGGTCTTCATTTATCATGGTCTGTTATTCCTCATTCTCCCATTCTGTTCTTGATCCAGCTGGGATCTCCTGCTCCCCTAAGCTTTCTTTCCTCATATCTTGCCTTTCATTAATCCCACTGTCCTCTAGTTGTTCATGTAGATCTCAACCATTTCTCTGTCATTGGGTGATCCTTGGGTCTTCCTAGGGTCCCGCTTTCTAGGTAGTCAACCTGGAGTTTGTGTAGCAGTCTACGTCATCTTTGTTTTACTTCTAGTATCCTCCTATGAATTGAGTACATACCGTGTTTGTCCTTCTGAGTCTGGGTTACCCTCACTCAGTATGATTTTTTCTGGATCCATTCTTTTGCCTGCAAACCTCATGATGTCATTGTTTTTCTCTGCTGAGTAGTACTCCATTGTGTATCATGTACCATATTTTCTTTATCCATTCTTCAGTAGGAAGGACATCTAGGTTGTTTCCAGGTTAAGGCTATTACAAACAAAGTTGATAAGATCATAAGTTGAACCAAATGCCCTTGTGGTATGATTGAGCATTCCTTGGGTATATGCCCAAGAGTTCTACAGCTGGGTCTTGAGGGAGATGGATTCCCAATTTTCTAAGGTGTGCCATATTGATTTCCAAAGTGGCTGTACAAGCTTGCATTCCCACCAGCAGTTGAAGAGAGTTCTCCTTGCTCCACATCCTCTCCAGCATAAGCTGTCTTTTGTGCTTTGATCTTAGCCATTCTGACAGGTGTAAGGTGGTATCTCAGAGTCGTTTTGATTTGCATTTTCTGGATAATTAAGGATGTTGGGCAATTCCTTAAATGTCTTTCAGCCATTTGAACTTCCTCTGTGGAGAATTCTCTGTTTAGTTCTACAGCCCATTTCTTAATTGGACTGTTGGGCATTTTGATGTCTAATTTCTTGAGTTCTTTATATATTCTGGATATCAGCCCTTTGTCAGATGTGGGTTGGTAAAGACCTTTTTCCCATTGTGTAGGCTGTCGCTTTGTCTTGTTGACCATGTCCTTTGCACTACAAAAGCTTCTCAGTTTCAACAGGTCCCATTGATTGATTTTTTCTCTCAGTGTCTGTTCTACTGGTGTTATGTTTAGAAAGTGATCTCTGGTGCTAATACGTTCAAGAGTACTTCCTACATTCTCTACTATCAGGTTCAGAGTAGCTGGATTTATATTGAGATCTTTGATCCATTTGGATTTAACTTTTGTGAACGGTGACAGATATGGATCTATTTGCAGCCTTCTACACATTGACATCCAGTTATGCCAGCACCATTTGTTGAAGATGCTTTCTTTTTTCCATTGTACATTTTTGGCTTCTTTGTCAAAATTTATATGTTCATAGGTGTGTGGCTTAATGTCAGGGTCTTCAATTCGTTTCCATTGGTCCAAACGTTGGTCTTTATGCCAGTACCAAGCTGTTTTTATTACAGTAGCTCTATAGTAGAGCTTGAGGTCGGGGATTGTGATGCCTCCAGAGGTTGTTATATTGTACAGGATTATTTTGGCTATCCTGGGTTTTTTATTTTTCCAT
>NW_023413623.1:0-14292 GCF_903995425.1 Onychomys torridus | reverse complement strand
TTTTCTATAAATGATCAACTTTAGCTTGACTTGTTTCTAGACAATTTTTTAACTTAAATTATCCCATCTACCTTTTGCCTTTGGTCCTCTGTCTTTCTCCATTTTGTATACCTTTGTTTATTTCTTATTATGTGGCATGCTTTATACCTAGGTGGCTTCCCCGTGATGTCCTGCTTTTCCTTCTTCTACTTTTTTTCCTCAGAGATTTCTTCTCTTATTTATTCTTTCAGCCTGCTGGCCCTGCCTATCCTTTCCCGCAAAGCTATTGGTCATTAATCACTTTATTAGACTAATGAAGTATTTTAGACAGGTTATTGAAGAATCACAGATTCACAGTGTTAAATAAATGCAACATAAAAGAATACAACAAATCTTTGCATCATTAAAACAAATGTTCCACACACTTTAAAATAGTATTCCACAAGAGATGGAGTTCCCTTTTGTGGCCACAAGATGTTGAGATACCTAAGCTATGGGTCATCTTCCCATGGAGACCTCACTGCATATAGGGAGTTGAAGTAAACAAAGAGATGTATGAAAAGTTTCAGGGACAGGGCCATCTAATTCCTTTGAAAGTGAAGCACCATATACCTGAGAGAGAGCTCCATGATCTGATATTTATCATACTGTGCTTCACTCTTGCTTTGCTCCAATCTTCCTTAACTGTGTCTCTATTTCTATGTTTTGGAATGTGAATGATATTCTGTGCCATTGTGTGCTGGGAAATGAAAATTGTTTTTTGGTTTTACACGATGTGACTGTCAACAGGGTGTATTAAGGGTCAGAAGAGACTTTGGACATTTAAACAGTGTAGGTGCTATTGGAGACTATGAGGATTATTGAAGTGACTAAATGCATTTTCTAAATGCATGGCCATGAGCCTATAATGACATATGTCAGAATATAGTTAATTGAATGAAAAAAATCTCCCAGATACTATTATGTATTTGAATCTGTGTTTCTCCTTGGTTTCTTTTTTTTCTATTGCTTGTGAAACCTTTATTATGGGGAGGTTTCCTGGATGAGATTCCTCACTGGGGGTGTGATATTTGTCTCTATATTCTCAACAAATTTCCTATTGTTTGCATCTACTGTGTTGTGATTGAAACAAATCAGCCAGCTTGCTTGTACTGTCATGCTTTCACTACTGCTGTAGACTCTATCTCTAAATCACATGAGATAATTTAGAGGTAACTGCTATTCAGTGCTAATGCAGCTCGGTAGCATGCTCTTTATTTTTACTTTTATTTTTTTGTTTTTGAAGACAAGGTTTGTCTGTGTAGCCTTGGCTCTCCTGAGAGGATCTCTGTACAACAAGCTGACCACTAACTCAGAGATCCCCCTGACTCTGGTTTGAAGTCCTGGGATTAAAGGTGGGACAACATTTCTGGCAATTTTATTTTTATATTATTGGATGATGGGCCCGGGATATACATTTTTCTACATGGCAAGCATAGGCTGTTGTACTGAGCTTCAAACATATTTTGAACTTTAAAATTTGACAGAGGGTATCACTCTATCCAGATGGCATGTATTCATGATATTAATACTGTCTGAGCTATCCGAGTCATTGTATTGCAGGTAAATTACCTGCTACCTGCCTGTTTTGGTTTTTGCTTTTTTAAAAAAATTTTAAATGAATATGAGTAATTTCCTATATGCATGGATATGCACCATATGTGTACCTAGTCATCTCAGTGATTAAAAGATGGTCTCAGAAATCCTGAACTTGAAATAATGGATAGATGTGATCCCTCATGTAAGTGGTGGCAATTGAGCCCACCTGTGTGCAAGACAAAAGCTTTTTACTATGGTGTGATTTCTTCTGCCCTGTGTTGATTATTTATTATCAAGATTCACATTGCTAATGTTTTCGTTGGTCCATTTTATACTGTTACAACATGCTGTGCCTTTTAGTAAACTCTCATTAATGTTACAGTTTAAATTGTGGCACTTCAGGTTACCTGAAGATGAATACAGAACTGGAGTGACTGAATAACACTTTGTAGGAATTTTGTTAAAAACCTCTGCGTTCTTCTATCTTTTTTGTTTGTTAGATTTTGCATGGGAGAGAGAGTCTTAAAAATGGTTCTCCTGGACCTGACTGCATGACCCGTCCTGCAGGCCAGGTTATTAGGTCGGACCCGAGTAGGCACCACCAGAAAGGACCAATTGGGGGTGAGAGAGGAAGGAGACCAGGTGCATAAAGAAAGACAGAGACAATCGGAGAGTAGGACGTTTTCCTTCCTTCAAGGAGAGCAAGTCCGATTGCATATGGGTCAGTACCAATATCCCATCTCTGAAAAAAGGGTACTTGAAGGTCTTATCAGAGATCGGACCTCTACTCTCTCCTGTTGCTTAATTAATAAAGAGGGGGGAGATATAGGGAGCTGCCATTCTAAGATGGCGCTGACTTCCTGACAGCTTTGCTGTAAACAACTCCATATTTGGCTGTGCTTGCTGGGCTGCGCGCCTCGAGGTTTGCACATGCGCGTATATGGCCTTATGTCCTCAGCCTATCCCGTGGCTCCCCGTGCTTGCATTCTGGTGGGATCCAATCACAGATTGACCCATTCGCTTGGTTCCCTATATAAGCAGCTGCCTTTTGGTTCTTGGGGCCCCTCACCTCCTGCTCTCCCTCAATCAAGAAGTGCTCCAATAAAGTGTGATCTGAGAAGAATCTTCGGATGGTGGTCGTTCTTCCTCGCTGGTCGAGGAGCTCGCTGCAATCATTTATAAGAAAGAATAATTGATTAAAATAATTTTGTCTAAGCAATAGTGTCTACATTTACCCACATTCCCTATATCCACTGGTCTATGCAGTTGCTAACACTAGTTTGAACCTTATCTAATATTAAAGATTAGCTAGATGCCTTTGCCACAGGACAAAGTTGGCAACTAAAGATGTATACAAATTAGAATACCATCCATTAGTATATCCAGGTGACAGGGAAGTCCTTATACTTTAAAATAACCAGAACACATGTATTAGCATATGCTCACTCAAGTGTGGAGATTTTACAAGATGCCATGTTGACAGTTCCTCTGTCTGTCTTACACTCTAGAGCTGTAAATTACAAATATCTACATTACATCATTTTTATTTAAAAATCCATTTTCTAGGATTCATCTCCTAACTGCTATGATTCACAGTAACTCAGATGGTGTTGAGAAAGCTGAAGTAAGTTCTTCTTGCAATCCTGACAAGCAGCAAAACATAATTACCTCGATTCCAAACTCGTTGAGTATTTAAATCCCATATATCATCTACCCTCAATTCTGTGAATGCCATAATGGAAGTGAATAAATGCCCTCAGTCTCTGCAGATTCTGCTATATAGCTCACATTGGCTGAATCACTTTCTTTTCTTTTCTTTCTTTCTTTCTTTTTTTTTTTTTTTTGGTTTTTTGAGACAGGGTTACTGTGTAGCTTTATGCCTTTCCTAGAACTCACTTTGTAGCCCAGGCTAACCTTGAACTGGAATTAAAGGCATGCACCACCACCACCCATCTCCCTTCTATTTCTAACTCTACAAGATGCAGTAAACATAGCTCTTCTGATCTAACACTAACGTTATATGATTTGTAGAAGTAAATGGCATATAACCGCAGCACTTGGAAATGGGATAAACATGCCATGAATTGGTGGCCTCCCTGAACTACATAAAAATAATGAGAAAACAATTCCATTTAGCATACTGAGGGTAGCCCTAAGAATTTCATGTCCTTTGAAGTGAGAAAATCACATTTAAAGTACCATTTTCAGGCCAAGTTTCTTCTCTGCTATGGTGATTAAATTCTCTAATCAGAGCCAACTCAGATAATAAACAGGAGTATCTAGTTGATACCCATAGGTCTTATTCACTCCTTGTGGGATAGAAACTCAAGGTAATACCTAAAGGCAAAACACAGAGAATCATTGTTTTCTGGCTTTCTCTCTTGCTTTGTTACTGTCTCTTGCTGATCTCACTCTTTTATCCAGCCCAGGCCCACATGCTTACTTACATATGTTGACAACTCAGTGGAAGAGACTTCAAACATCATTCATAAATACCTCAGTCTGTCTCAGAAACAGCAATTAGATAGTCTGATCTAGGTACAACCCTCTGTGTTCCTTCAGGTGGCTCTATGCTATGTCATGCTGACAGCTGAAGATAATTAGGAAAAAGAGACAAAAATATACAAGAAGGTTTTAAAGATCCAAAGCCAATGTATTAATCATACCAATCACTTAAGCAGCAGCAACATAAACATGAAGATAGCAACAACTGGAAAACACAGATATCCCTGAAAATAGGAAGAGGCAAGCATCTCAGATTGAAAGAAAGCCCCCCCCCACAGGGGATCTTTCCTCAAGAGAGACCCCAAACCCAAGGAACACACCGAGACCACGGATCAGAATACACAGGTACCTGGGGCGACAAGTCTCTCGGAGGACTTGCGCGCCTTCCTAGGGGAAGGGGGACTTCTTATAGAGTCCTGGGGGCAGAAGCACGGTTACAGAAGCGAGAAGCATAGTTACAGGGTCCCCATTGGTTAATTCAAATAAGGCCAGGGTGAACTTGGGGGCTATCTTTAATTTTGAAATGTGCAGCTGTCTGTTCTCCAAGGCCAGGTAGCCAATTATAGATATCTTGTTCTGACTCAAGGTTTGTTCCTCCCAAGACCGGGTGTTTGATATCTCCTGCCTTGACTCAAGGTTACTTTCCCAATTATCTTTCTCAAGGCCGTTTCTTAGGCTAAGTTACTGAGATGGGGGGCCTTTCAAGATCAAGAAGAAAAAAAAAGAATTGAACTGTTTCCACAGATACCTCTCAAAGCAACAAAACTCAGGAACTTATAATATATGAAATGTTCTAAATATACAATTGGTGAAGCTCCATCATTTTTCAGAAAGTGAATAATATAATTATAATTAATAAAATCATCAACATAGATGGCCCATTGGCAAATTGGACAGAAAGACAGACCTACAAATATATATTATGGTTCCTTAAACAAGAACGGCAAGATTCTAATCAAAATTAAACCACAAAGTCACTGGCCAGCACTGATCCTCTGTATTTCAATTCTGTCCTTTGCCAATAATAGAAAATGGATAGGGCTATAAAATCTGTTCCATGAAAGTTGGAGAGATTTGCTTGAAGTTTCCTGATGTTTTAACTTTGTAGAAAATAGTTCTGGTTATTAAGAAGCTATCATTCTCTTATAACAAAGAAAAGTATAATTGTTAGGATTATTTGGAAAACATTTTGTTTCCTATGACTGATGACTGGTAGTCAGCCTGCATAAGAGTGAGAAAATGAAATCTTTTCCAAACCAAATGCAAGATAACAAATTTCTACAGATTCAGTATATACCTAATATAGTGATATTTTATTTGTATTGAAATGTGATTTTATTTGTATGTCAATAAAGTTGCCTTGAGGTCAGAGCAAGCCAGAGCAGAAGCTGAGCAGTAGTGGGGCACTACTTTAATCCCAGCATTTGGGAGGCAGAACTAGGCAGATCTCTGTGTGTTCAAGGACACAACCAGCATGGCAGACACACGCCTTTAATCTCAATACCAACCATAGAAGACCTGGAGGTCTGTACAAACAGGCAGTGACGAGGAGGTCATGTGGCTGGGTTTACAACCAGTGATAGAGGAGAACAGAATGTTTTTAAATAGACAGGACGCAGAGAAGTAGGTCTCTTGCGGAGAGGAAGAACCACAGAAGCAGTGAAGGGTAAGGTTTTCTGCTCTTGCTCTGACCTTGTGGTTTTTAACTCTGCAATAGGTTCTGTGTTTCTTATTTAACAAGCCGGATACATCTACAACCTACAGCAACTTGTTTTACATTACTTGCTTTATAAGTCACAAGCACTTTTAAAAACAAGTTTTTTGTCACTGTTTTATGTATACATTTGTTCATGAGAGAGAAAAGGTTTTCCATATGCATACTGGTAATATACAAAATTAGGAGGCATCAGATCCCTTGGATCTGGAATAGGAGAGTTATGAGCCTCCCAACTTGAATGTAGGTATCTGAACTCAGGTCATTATAAGAAGAATATGTCCTGAGCTACCTGCTAAGACACATAAGACTTTTTATCCACTTGCCTAACAACGTGCAAATATATTACAAGCATCACAGCCTCCCATAGCCAGTGCAGCAGCTCCCCCTCCCCACTGAATCCACACTCAGGGATTCTCAAAGAAGGGCCATTTCCCAGATAGCCACACGGACCAATAAAACCACAGTCTGGCTCATGATCCATCACAGTCACAGAAGCTCTGACAGCTCAGCAGAACTGTTCCTCCTGGTCTGGGGTCAGTGGTCCCCACACTCACAATGACATGGATTGTGGTCTCCCTCACTGTTCCCTGCAGGAGAGCAAGATGAGAATCCTGGAAAGAATCTCCAAGCTCCATCCCACTGGTGCCCCTAATTGCTAAGTCTTCCTGGGGTCCCACATTACCAAAGGCCACCCGGCTCAACTCAGGACAGAGGAAGCTCCTCTTCTCGGTGATCAGAAACCAAATGACACAGACAGCACAGGCCTTCTCAGCTCTGCCCTTCCCCCTTAGGGGCAGGCAAAATATTAATGGAGGAAATCTGTAGTTTTGAAAATCTTCTAGTCTCCCAGAGTACTTCCTGTTCCCCTTCTCAAGCACACACTCCTTTGTGTACAAGTACACACAGATTGTCCAGTGCAGTCAAAACTTCATGTCTGTGGCCAAACACAGGTCACATTCAAACAGAAACTGTTGTTACAATGTAACTGTTAAAGAAAACCAGGGTATGAATTAGAAACAATTAGTGGTCAATGGTAAGGCTTGAAAGAAGGAAAGAGACTGTGCATATGATATAGTCATAATCTCAAAGAATTATTGGAAAAAGCTGGAATAGAATTTATGGCCATGTGTTCCAGATACCAGGGATTTGTTTGAGAGCAAACCAAGGATTACTCACATGCATTTTTTTCCTGAGGCTACACATCATAAACAAGTAAAACAGCAGTCCTGTTAGGCAGGGCAACACCATTTTACACAGACTGTCTATATTGGTTGAACCAGTGTAAATTCATTAATTCTTTTTCAATATAGAGTCAGTCCTTTATCCAAATTACTAAACGTGCTGGTCTGAGGACCCCAAGAAATAGCCAGTCAGGACATTTGTGGATCATCTAAAGTTGATTATATCACTGCACATCACTCATCTCAAATCCCGTTGAAAGAGGAAAGCTCTCACCCTCTGTCCTGTCCCTCCCTTTCTGGCCTTTCAATTCATCAGCTTCCAAAGTGCAAAGTGAACTCTATTCTTGCACAGGTCCCTCTTCATGTTTATGCCCCTCAAAAATGTCAAAGAGATGGGGGGACACTCATTAACTGCTCTATTTTTTTCCCTCTCACTGGGTCCAGCCTAGAAGATGATACAGGACAATCTTTCCAACACTGGGCAGCAGAGACAGGTGTAGGTGTTGAATGAGATTCTCCACTACATAGCATGAGGCAAGCATGGACTTCAGGAGACACTGATCTACTCAGAAAGATCAACAGCGCTTGAGAGATAAGGAATGAAAGAATTAATGACCTAAACACATTAGAGAATAGGAACAAAGAGATAAGAGCAGTAATGCTCTTACAATGTTAAAAATACCAATAAGTGATATTTTCAAGCGATAAAAATAATGTATTTTTCAAGAAAAAATCATAGATATGCCAGGGGGTGGTGGCACATACCTGTAATCCCAGCAATCCAGAGGTAGAGGCAAGCAGATCTCTGTAAGTTTGAGGCCAGCCTGGGCTACAGATTGAGTTCCAGAAAAGGCTCTAAAACTACACAGAGAAAATATGTCTCAAAAAAAATCAGAAAACAACAACAAATAAACCTTAGCTATATTGACTTTTAAAAGGAATGGACCTTTTTTTAATGGAGGGAATATAATTATAAGAGCTAGGTTGATCTTCCCATATGCACTTGTTGGCTGCTGAGACCTGTACTCTGACACACAGTTACAGTCAGTGGCCTTTTTCTTAATCCTCTGAGCTGACATAACTGTGTCAAGCAGGACTGAACATAGCTGCCTAGGAGAGTTACCTAATTGATAATTCAATATCATTTGGTGCAAGTTGACCTTCTCAAATTAAACACAACCTAATCTGGTCTGTCTTCATTCACAAGGCATCAATCAGTACATGCTGGGAAATTTAAAAAAAAAAAAAAAAATCACTCCCCCTGCTACAATCAGGTTTGTTTTCATAATGGTGACTCCTGTAGCTGATAGCCTACCCTGGTTCCCCCAGCAGTGTAAACAATGAAATATCCCTTCTATTCTGATCTGAAGGTAGAAACCATGTTCCACATGCAAATCCTTTTCTTTTTACAGCAATAGATATGCAACTGCATGACTCAAATGGGTAATTTTGAAACACTGAGGTGTTTGAGGTGATTAAACCACTTAATATGAGATTTTTAATGTGTAATATAGAGGATAGCAAAGTCATTGCCATAGAGAGCAATAGACTGGGACCAAGTTCACTGGTGTCAACACAAGTGAGCTTGTGTCATATACATTTTTCTAACAGGATTGAAATGCAGCTGTTCCAGAATTAAAATGCCTTCCAAGGGAGAAATCACCCCACACACTTCAGAGATTCATGAAGAAAAATCTCTTTAATGATAGTGTACATCCATCTCCAGCTAATGCTAAAAGAGGAGCCAGCCTTAAAGAGACATTACATTCCACATATGCTAATCATCCCTGTGACAGTTAGGTTCAGTCTTCAGGTTACACTTTCAGCAATTTAAATAGAGACAGAAGACTGCAAGTCTACTCACTTAGACAGAGGGGAGACTTACACAACAATTACATTTCCAAAATCATTTCTGTTGTTGTTGTTCTGAGACTGGGTTTCTCTGTGTAGCTGTGGAGCCTGTCCTGGAACTCACTCTGTAGCCCAGGCTGGCCTCAAACTCACAGAGATCCATCTGTCTTTGCCTCCCAAGTGCTGGGATTAAAGGCATGCACCTCCACTGCCCAGCTCCAAAATTATTTGTTAAGTTCCCCAGTAATGTGAAACAGCAGGACCTTATTCAGTGACAGGGTTCTGAGGTGAAGGTCACAAAAGATGAGAAAGGAAGGAAAAATATCAGGTAGAAAATATAAAAGCTGGGGTGTGGAGGTCTTACACAAAATATGTCTCATGTCACCTAAGCTTCTTAAGAAGAATAGCACCTTCGATAATACTACTTCCAGAGGTGAAATGAAAGGGAATGGCAAAGTTCTAGAAAGTATCATACAAAGGGACAGACTCAAAGAGGAGGCTAATCATGCAATGCTGCACAAGGGAAAACAGGGTATCTCAATAACATTATTGGGTTGGAGAGATGGCTCAAAGGTCCTGAGTTCAATTCCCAGAACCTACAATGTGGCTCACAAACATTTGCAATGAGATCTGGCACCCTCTTCTGTATACATAATAAGTAAATAATTCCTTTTTTGTTTGTTTTGTTTTGTTTTTTCGAGACAGGGTTTCTCTGTGTAGCTTTGCACCTTTTCCTGGAACTCACTAGGTAGCCCAGGCTGGCCTCAAACTCATTGAAATCCACCTGTCTCTGCCTCTTGCGTGCAGGGATTAAAGGCATGAACCACCACTGACTGGCAATAAATAAATAATTCTTAAAAAAGAAGAAGAAGAAGAAGAAGAAGAAGAAGAAGAAGATTACTGACTAAGCCCACAATGAACTGTGGACTTTAACTATAGCCCCATGTTTGGCAAAGCATTGGTTTCTCAGAATCTGAAGTAACCCCACCACAAATGTCCTGGTTCCAGACCATTGCTAGCTCTCCAAAACATATTCTTGGTTTTCAGGAAGGAGCTGATTTATTATCAGTACACCAGGCCCTGGGGGAAAGCTTCTTAGTCCAAGGTCCAAAGCACAAGAATTTTCCTAATCTATGTCTGAGGGCATAAATGAAAGCCATGCTTGATCTGGCAATTCCTTAACACAGTAGTGTTTTATTTTTCTTTTCTTCTTATTTCTTTCTTTCTTTCTTTTTTTTTTTTTGTATTTTCAAGACAGATTTTTACTGTGGAGCTTTGGAGCATATACTGGAACTTGCTCTGTAGATCAGGCTGGCCTCAAACTCATAGAGATCAACCTGCCTCTGCCTCCTATGTGAGTACAGGGATTAAAGGTGTGCACCATCATCATCATCATCATCATCATCATCATCACCACCACCACCAACAGGCTAGAGTTTTACTTTTCAAATAAGTGGAAATATTTGTCATATTGTCCATCTGGCAGAACAATGCTTTTCTCAAAAAGAAAACTGGAACTTTATGGCATACCTGGATATAAAGTTGGTTGTTAACCTGTAATGCCTCAATGAGCAGCTTGTTAGAGTCTGATTATTTGAATCAGTGGCTTATTTTAAATAAGCAGTGGCTCCTTTGTAATCGTTTGGAGCCCAACAAATGTGTATCCTACTGTCCTAATCTCTAACAGCCCTGACTCAATACACTTACCTTTGAGGCTTTTTTTTTATTTAAATTTTTTGTTTTTATTCTTTTTTTTTTTTTTGAGACAGGGCTTCTCTGTGTTGTTTAAATGACTGTCCTAAGGGTTGGGGATTTAGCTCAGTGGTAGAGTGCTTGCCTAGCAAGCACAAGGCCATGGGTCCTGTCAGCTCTGAAAAGAAAAAAAAAAAAAAAAAGAAAGAAAATGCCTGTCCTAGATCTGTAGACCAGGCTGGCCTTGAACTCACAGAGAACTGCCTGACTCTGCCTCCCCAGTGCTGGGATTAAAGGCATGTGCCACCCTCACTCTGCACAAAGATGTTTCGAATCACAGCTCCCTACACACAATTCTGTGAGCAGATTCAGCCCACAGAGCAAAGTTATCCAGAGGTCTTCCATTGGGTCCAGGGAGATTCAAGTGCCACTTGGCGCTTCACAGGACAGGAGTTCTGCAGCTGGGTTCCCACCTAGATCAAAGGAAGACTCACCACACTGGATCCCACACTTCACCATCTACTCCACCCCATCTGGGGACAGCAGCCCCTCACTCACCAAATCATGGGTGCCCAGCTTGGCCATGCTGTCAACTCAGCTCCCTGCAGAAGGACTCTCAGCACACCACACCAAACTGCTGAAACCAGCTCTTATTCAAGTGAAATCTAAAGCCACTGGCCGGAAGGACCCTGCCCAACTTTTGACTGGCAGGTCACCTGGAGCGCCTGATTGGATAGTGAGACTTGAGTGACAAGAGCACCACACACAGGGTTACAGTGTGCTTAAAGACACAGCACAATAGTTCCTGACCCTCCCTTTCACCCCAAGGACTTTTTCTAAATGAGCAGAGGTTTTTATATTAACAGGACTTGACCCTGGCTCCAATAGCTGACGCTTCTTTCTTCCTGCTTTCCATGGGTACTTCCCCTTCTTCCCCCAGGACACAATGTGGCTAGCTAGCTTGTACAAACCACTAAACTATATGGGGCAGAGTGATTCCTTGTCACACAGGTAAAAGGGATCCCGGAATATTAACAACTAAAGAGAGATTTAAAGACACACAAGGAGAACGTTTATATGTGACTTACTGCTGACATCAGGTGAACTGAAGGTACTTTGTACCTGGTTGTCACAGGGACTTCAGACTACCAGCCAACAAAAGCAGGAACTTGATCACAACCAAGAAAATAGCACCATTGCTTTAGGAATTTTATTCCAGAAGTGCAGAGCAAACTATTGGCAAATGAATAATAATACAGAGTAGTCTTCATGGATAGTTTAATATTTAGATAACTGAAGTATGAAAAATGGGTTTATGAACACTATTGTTAGCCAGCACATCTTCCACAGTGTGCAGGTGAAGGAAAAAAAAAACAGCATTATTCAAGTTTCTCTACCTGAAAAGGACTGGTAGAATGAATCTCTCTATGTATGAAGAAAATGGATTTATTAGAATGCCTCACCAACTGTGGTTCAGGCAGT
Organism: Onychomys torridus; assembly: GCF_903995425.1. NCBI lineage: Eukaryota > Metazoa > Chordata > Mammalia > Rodentia > Cricetidae > Onychomys > Onychomys torridus. The sequence goes on along the minus strand of NW_023413623.1, from coordinate 2,307 downwards.
CCATCTATGATTGCTACCATTGGATATTTGAAAAGGTCGGTAGTTGTTCAGAGCATGAGGCTGTGTATCTCAACTGCTCTTTAGTATACAGCACAATTCTAAGGAAGCCTATAGGCTCTGGTGCTGGTAAAAGAATGAACTTGGAGCTAGCTGGGCGGTGGCAAATGCCTTTAATCCCAGCACTTGGGAGGCAGAATCAGGCAGATCTCTGTGAGTTCAAGGCCAGCCTGGGATACAGAGGAACTTCTAGGAAAGCCACAAACTATACAGAGAAATCCTGTCTCAAAAAAAAAAAAATGAACTTGGTAGCCAGAGCTAGGTTAACCAGGCAAAGGGAGAGCTTACTCCTTCTGTGTTCTTTATGTATGTAGGCTACCACTAGAAGGCAATATCAAGATTAAAGGGGGATCTTATACTTTAATTCTTTTTTTTTTTTTTTTTGGTGTTCCTGAGACTGGATTTATCTGTATAGCCCTGGAACTCATTCTGTAGACCAGGCTGGCCTCAACCTCAGAAATCCTCAGAACATTCTTCCTCCTCAGTGCGGTGCTTAAAAGTGTACACAGACATCAAGCTTCTGAAGGTAGATATCACCTCAAATGATCTAGATTAAAGATGGGTCTTTAATTTCAAAACATTTCAATAATCCCTCACAGGTGTACGCAACTCCTTTGGTTTTAGTTAATTACAGAGATTGCCTGTTTGACTACCAATAATAGCCATCACAATATCCAAGATCAAAGAAAGGAGAAAAAATTCCTACCTGCAGGAGGATGGTAGAGTATGGAATACTTTTACAATGCTTCATGTAAACAAAGGAAGCATGTAGATTTTAACAGAGGGAAGCTGGACATATTCCTAAACAGACTATATTAACAAATCCATTTCTGGATACCATCACAATGTAAAAGTAGAGACACTTAGGGGAATTCTTACATAAAAATCATGGGAAGACATATATACATTAAAAATGATAGAAAAAATGCCTCTGAGATGTTCATTTTGTACCCCAAAGTCTTAGCTGAAAGTCAAGTAAGTGATACAATGAACAAAGATTGCTCTCAGGCATATGAGACCTGTCAATCTTAATGTTCAGTCTGAAAGATAAGTATACCAATACCACAATTCTCACAAAGACAGAGAAGAGAAATGCAGAAATCATCATTAAAAAGTCACTTAACAGCATTGTGTACTTTGCTGTTAGATGAATGGTTATGATGGGCTTCATTAACCTCAAAATAAAGCTGATTTTGCCTCTGAGAAGGCTGGCTTGGCAGGGGGCCACAGCTGCTTCCCTGCAAGACAAAGAGGAGCTAATTTTAACTATCCCTGGCATCTGTCTGTCTGAGGGCTGTGAGCTCACTGTAAATAATTCCATTCTTTACTTTTGCTAACTTTAAAAGAAGTATTCATATGATGGTTTGTCTGTTCACAGTACCCAAGGATGCCAAACAAAGGCAGGAGGTGTCTGGAACCAGAGTTAGAGCAAAAGGTTTCCTACCTTGTGGGTTCTATAAATGGAGCCTGTGTCCTCTGTATCAAAAGCCAGTGCATTTATTGCTGAGCCTTCTATCTAGTCCCTTTTTATTTAAAGTGTTTCCCATAAATTGTTAATTAAGAGACATCACTTCTCTACACTTGAACACATTGACACAGGAGATCACTTCCTAAATATAATACCAGCAGCACACTGAGCACAACAATTAATAAATGGGACCTCTTGAAACTGAGAAGCTTTTGTAAGGCAAAAGACATGGTCAATAAGACAAAAAGACAGCCTACAGAATGGGAAAAGACCTTCATCAACCCCACATCAGACAGATGACTAATCTCCAGAGTATATACAGAACTCAAGAAACTAGACATCAAAATACTGAACAATCCAATTAAAATATGGGCTAAAGAACTAAACAGAGAATTCTCAAAAGAAGAATCACAAATGGCTGAAAGACACTAAAAGAAATGCTCAACATCCTTAATCATCAGAGAAATGCAAATCAAAATGACTCTGAGATACCACCTTACACATGTCAGAATGGCTATGATCATAAACACTAATGACAGTCTATGTTGGAGAGGACATGGAGCAAAGGGAACACTCCTCCATTGTTGGTGGGAATGCAAACTTGTACAACTACTTTGGAAATCAGTATGGCTGTTTCTCGGAAAATTGGGAATCAATCTACCTCAAGAACCAGCCATACCACTCTTGGGCATATACCCAAGGGATGCTCAATCATACCACAAATATACATGCTCAACTATGTTCATAGCAGCACTATTTGTAGTATCTAGAACCTGGAAAGA
>NW_023413622.1:0-26326 GCF_903995425.1 Onychomys torridus | reverse complement strand
AACTTGGAGCAAAGAGTGAAATTATATTAAAGGGAATATCAGCTTTGTATGAAAATAGGTATTACAATTGATATTAATGTAGAATTTAAGAGCCTTACTAACATTTGAACAATGTACTTTAAAGGTATGGCTGCACTAATAGTGACAGTGAGTTTTACAGAGAAGACTTCATCATTTAAATATACTACTGAGTGTGGTTGGAGTAACTCAGCACTTCTCTAAGCCTGTGGCTTCTTTTTCTCTTGTTACCACTGTATCTTCAATCTTGCAGTCCATTTTTAAATGAAAATAGATTTTTCTTTCATACAAAATATATTCTAATTATGGTTTCTTCTGGCCAGCTCTTCCTAGGTTCTCTTCATTTCCCTACCCACCCAAATCAACGCCCTTTCTTTATTTCTTTCATTAGAAAACGAACAGACATCTATACTACAACTACTACTACTACTACTATTACTACTAATGGTAAAATAAGAAAAAAATTCCAAGCAAACAAATAATACCAAAGAAAAAAGCACAAGAAACATACACAGATTCTGAGATTTGCATATTTGTGTACATAGAAAACCCATAAAAATGAAACAGAAACTACAATATATTAGCAAAATATCTGTAAGGTTGAAAAAAGTCCGATAAAGCACTAAGACAAAAAAAATCACTAAAAATAGCATTGAGTTCATTTTGTGTTGGCCAACTACTGGGTATGGGGCTCACCGTTTAGTGGGGTTTGTATCCAGTGAGACTCTGTTGGAGAAAACTAAGTTTTCCTTTGTGGAAGTTGGAGTTAAGTTCTGGGTTAGGGATGGGGGCTTACATCCCTTTTCCCTTTCAGCACTGGGACCCAATCTAGCTTAGACCTGTGTAGGCCCTGTGCAGGCCCTGTGCATGCTGCCACATCTCTGTGAGTTCATATGGGCATCAGCCTTGTTGAGTCTAGAATGCCCTGTTTCTTTGGTGTCCTCCATGCCCACGGGCTCTTACAATCTTCCTGCCTCTTCTTCTACAGAGTTCCCTGAGTCCTGAGGGAAGAGATCTGTTAGAAACATCTCATTTATGTGGAGTGTTCCAAGGCTTCTCAATCTCTACACATGATCTAGTTGTGGGTTTCTCCATTTGTTCCTATCCACTTCAGGAGGAAGCTACTCTAAGGATGGCTGAAGAAGAAAGACACTGATTGTCTCTGATTATGTTAGGGTTCTTTCATATTTGTGTACATTTTAAGAAATTTCTACTGTAGTAGGTTTCCATATGACCCTTCAAATAGCCCTTAGTTTTAACTGCCCCTAACTAATTCCCTCCCTTACTCTCCTCTTCCATCCCCCTACCTGTTTGATCCTCCCATTTCAGGTCCCCATCCCATCCAGCCATTTGTTCCATCCATCCATCCATCCATCCATCCATCCATCCATCCATCCATCCACTCCATCCATCCATCCATCCATCCATCCATCCATCCATCCATCATCTATCCATCATCCATCCATCATCCATCCTCCATCCACCATCCATCCATCCATCCACTCATCCATCCATCCATCATCCATCCATCCATCCATCATCCATCATCCATCCATCATCCATCCATCATCCATCCATCCATCCATCCATCCATCCATCCATACATACATACATACATAACTATCTATTCTATTTCCCCTAGCTAGGGAGATTTCTCTGCCTCCTCAGCCTCTTACTCTATACCTAACCTCTGGTTATATTGATTGTAGCCTGCTTATCAAAGACTTCGCAGCTAACATCTACATATAAGCAAAGAAACTGTGTTTGTCTTTGGGTTCTGGTTACCTCACTCAGAATGATTTTTTTCAAGCTCCATTCCTTTACCTTTGAATTTAATGATTTCATGTTTTTAACAACTAATATTTTGCTGTGTAAAACTACTATACTTTCTTTACCACGTCATCCATTGAGAGACATCTAGGCTGTTTCCAGTTTCTGGCTATTGTGAATAGTGTGGCAATGAACATGATGAGCAGGTGTCTCTTCAGTAGGATGTAGAGTCCTTTGGATATATGCCCAAGAATGGTACAGCTGGATCATGAGCTAGATCGGTTCCCAGTTTCCTGAGGAAGCTTAACACTGACGTCCATAGTGATTGTGTGAGTTTAAACTCACACAAGAAGTGGATGACTTCTTACTCCACATCCTTGCCAGCATGAGTTGTTATTATTTATTTTTTATTTTTTTAATCTTGCCATTCTGACTGGGAAAGATGGGATCTCACTCAAAGTAGCTTTGATTTGCATTTTCCTGATAACTAAGGATGATGGCCTTTTGATAGTATAGTAAATCCGACCAACTACGAGAGAGATCTTTCCATCCTTTTATATCGTCTTCAATTTCTTTCTTCACTGTCTTAGCATTTTTATCACACAAATCTTTCTCTTGATGGTTAGAGTTACCCTAAGATGTGTTATATTATTTGAGGCTATCATCAAAGATGCTTCTTCTAAAGAAACACCTGGGAAAATAGAAAAATATATACCTGCAAGGAGTGGGTTTGACATTCAGCAGTGTAAGCTTTTTAAAGATTTACTTTACTTTTAATCATGTATATGTATGATGGGATTAAAGTAAGTGCATATGAGTGTAGGGGCAGTCAGAGGCATTGGCAATTCCTGAATTAGAGGCAGTTGTGAGCTGCCTTACATGCATGCCAGTAACAAACTCCGGTTCTCTTTCAGAGCAGTGCATGCTCTTAACCACTGAGCCATCAGTTCAGCACAGGCATATCATGTTGAGAAAGCAGTTACTCCTATGTCCAAGTCAGATTTCTCCATAGAAGAATGATAGACAGGTGCATCTGTTTATAACAGATAGAGAGGTTGATCTCTGCATCAGTCTACACCTAATTTGGAATGGCACTAAACTTTCTACTGGACCATCTCACCATGTGTCAGATGTGACAGGCCTGTATAATATAATTATAAATAATTATAATTCTCTCCCTGGTTTAATACATTTACCACAGAAACCACAGGTGCTTTCCCATTCAACACTAAATCTCCAGTGTATTTCTATAATATGCTAACACACACTATCATTGTACAGCTTTGTAAGTCATTCACTACAACACTTATGCTAAAATCAGGAGAATCATCTTTGTCTCCTACTGACCAGTGAGGTGCAGGGCAGTGTTTCTCTTTTGAAACTCTTCATGGCCTTTCAATCTTCTAACCCAAGGGATGCTAGTTGGGAGACTGCTGTCATCATTTCATTGAGAAGATGACAGTTTTGCAGCCATCTTAGAGAAGGGTCAGACTGGGGCCAGCAAGCCCTGGGAAATCCACCAAAGGATGTCTGCCCCTCTGTCCTAAGCCTTGGGGAACCAACTGGAAGACTGGGCTGGGGCAGCAAGCCCTGGGAAATAGCAGAGGTTGTGTTGTCCCTAGACACAGACAATTAAGAGCTACATAAAAACAAGTTCCAGACATTTTCTGGCATAACCTAAAGGATGCGATAGATTATATACCATAGCTTTCAGAAGGAACATTTCTGCAGGTAAGAAATGTGGAATGTCTAATTGTCAGAGAAAAGGGTCTTCAATGACATAACTGTTAGATGATACGCTATTTTTATTAATAGCTGCACCTCTCCAATCAGTTCAAACCAAGCATTTCTACCTAAAGTAAGCACCAATCTTGAGCCTTGGAATTTCCCCAAACCCCTACCATAACTTATAAAGCCCTGATTTGATTCTGCTTGCATCTTTCCTGCTTAGTGCTGCATCAGATGGATGGAGAGACCTGGGTTTAAATAAAAAGACTCTTTGCTTTTGCATTCAGTTCTGTCTCTTGGTGGTTTTCGGGGGACTCTAGGTACAACATTTCTCTCTTTACATGACTAGAATTGGAGTGTCAAACAGCTAATGAAGTGATGTGTGTCCTGAGGCTAGACACTCTTTTATAATCAACTGATGGCATTCAAAAAGGTAGTGAAGAAACTAAGCAAGTATGTCATTCTGAAACTGCTAAACCCGTGTAAGGCAGTTAGTTCTCTTTTGAGGACACTACAGTCCTACAGAGGTTGTCACTGGTTCTGTTTCCAGCTCTTTCTGATAAACATGCAACACTGAATTTGTCCTACAGATAAGATGATTTCAAGTAACTGACATCTGTAGCAAGCAATGAAATGAGTTTAGTGTGTGGAGTATATGCATCATTACTTTGAATTAGTTAGGCAAGGTTGAAATCAGATGCAAAAGATGGAAATTGTTTTCTGATCAGTCATTGGCTTAAATGGCTTTTTACTTCAGAATACATTTACAAAAATTTTTTAGCATTTTTAGATATTCAAATTTGACTTGTGTGTGTGTAGTGTATGTGTGTGTGTGTGTGTGTGTGTGTGTGTGTGTGTGTGTGTGTGTGTCCATGTATATATTCAACCATGCATGTACATGTGAAGGCAGGGGTGTTTCAATGTATGGTGTCTTGTTCTATCACTTTCCACCTTATTTTTTTAAAGACAGGTTTCTCAATGAACCTAGTAACCATTGATGTGTGAAAGACAGCACAGTGCTCCCACTTCACCACATTGGTATGACAATCCAATGTGAGGTCCTCATGCTTTACACTGAGTCATCAAGTGCTTCACCACTGAGACAACACTCCAACCCTCAATATTTCACTTTTAGAGGTAATGGTCCTACAAAGTAGCACATGTCTGTAATGCCCCACCATGACTAATTTATATAAATAATATAATATTATTTAAATTTTTTTAAAAATAAAAGACTGAAGGGTAAGACTGTGAATGTAGTTCAGTTGGTAGAGTTCAGAAAGCCCTGGATTTATCCCTCATTACCAAATCACACCAGTGATGGCAGCCCTGGGGAGCTAGAGTTGAAACAAACAGAAATTCAAGCACATCAACTGTTCCAATGCAACCACAAGGCCAGCCTGGCTGCATAAAGAACGTGTTGAAAAATGCAAACCATGGTGGTGAGTGTACTGTGGTGGGGCTGAAGGATGGTGTGTTGGTGAGAAAGGGACAGACAGAGAGAAGGAAGAGAGAAGGGTCTACATGGAGCAGGGAGGCTCAACCACAGCTTCCCCTCTGTGGCTTCCACTTCTTCCCACATTCCCTGTGGTACCGTTTCTGACCAGCAAGCAGCATAGAGAAGTGAGTTTCAGTTTCACATTCCTGGCAATGACTGGAAATGCAGTTATTCCTTGTTATTTTGGCAAAGAGTTCACTGGGAGTCCTGCATTCCTTCCAAGGTCAGAACAGCTCTTGCTTTTCTCTAAGAACTGTGAGCAGACAGTGCTCTAGGGCCTGACCAAGCCAGAGGGAAAACAACAACATTACCAACAACAAACTAAATTACAACCTTAAAACTGAGCCCCGCGGCTCAGATGATGACATTGACCATGGCAAGTATCTTCATTGGTGTTGGCTGATCTCTGTTACTTGACCAGATTGTACTCTAATGGACTTACCCAAGGATCTGCTCTGAGAGAATCTGTCCCAAGGTCCTGGGGAATATGCTATGTCCAGCATGGGGTTATCTGAGGGAAAAGAATTTATGTACGTCATGCTCTTTTGTCTGTTCATTTCTCTATGATAAAATTCAGCTCCATCCTCACATTCAGTTCCTCTCTGTACCTACTGTTGGTTAAACTCCAAATGTTTGTTAAAGTGGTGCTCCTGGTGGCTGGCCACCTCCCGTGGCGGCCAGCCAGAGGAGCGATTCTGGCAGAAGAATCATGAGCCATGGTTACCTTTCTAGAGGTTTATTGAGAGAGAGAAGGAGAAGGAGAGAGGAGAGAGAGAGAGAGAGAGAGAGACAGAGACACACAGAGAGACAGAGACACACAGAGAGACAGAGACACAGAGAGAGACAGAGAGACCACATGGAGGGGAGAGGGAAGGGGGAAGAGAGGAAGGAGGCACAGAGAGGGTCCGCCTGCTTTATAGGCTGGCCTGTGTCCCAGGATTATGACATAATTAAGGACAAAGCTCTTACATTCCAGACTTTCACTTATTATAAAAAAAGCTGGTAGATGGGAATAGGGACATCCTTCCTCTCAAAAACTGCTTCCAGCTTATTTTTTGGGCGTCGATTGGCTCTTGGGGGAATGGAGAAGGGGGAGCCTTCCAAGGTAGACAATGCTGTCTGTCATCCGTTTGTTCTGCATGCATGTGTCCCTCTTGGCTATGGCTGGGAACCTTGTCTGACAAGATGCTGGTGACATAGAAAAAAGCTTAGAGAGAAAACAATCATTATTATTTTATGTTGGTAGATCTGGCCTGTCCAGATGGATTTTGAAACATGTTAAGCTTTATCAGAGACAGATTATTTTTAAGCACCTGTTTCCTTTACAAGTTTGGCATCCAGGAGACACAGGTGATCAATTGTTAAAAGCATCTCAAAGTAATAGAAGTTTACATTAAAGTCTTTTTGTAGCACCAGACACTTTTGGGTCTTTTAACAACTTTTAGTTGTTACAGTTTCTTACTTGATGGTCTTTGGACTCCTGTTCTGTGGTGGTCCTGTATCATTGGCTGAACAGTAACTTAGAACAGGGAACTGGGAAGAGAAAAAGCTTGTGGTGCATGAGAACTCATTTTTTTTTTTTTGAATTAGGGACAAAGCAAAGATCATGGCCCTGTCTGTATGCCACATGAGAAACACAGGTGGTAACTTTGAGGTGAGACCATGAGCTGTCATCTTAGTTGGAAATCTTTTTTCATTAAGTAACTCTGAAAGTGCAATTAAATCTGGTGAGGTAAGTAAGGCTGTCCTCTATACCTGAGGATAGAAAGGAGAAGTGACATTCTAAACTCCCAGTACTAAGTCAATGACTCTGGTTTCCAGAAGGAAAGAAACGGGTGGCTTCCCTGCTGCATTCTGGGTTCCCTGCCATGTCTGTAGCCAAGCCTAGGTCTGCTGGATGTCTTAGCTTGATGTACCCATGCGTCTTGGCACCTGGGGGCAGTCAGCTGACTGGTTGTCTTTCTAGGCAGCACCTTTAACAAGGCTGTTGATGCCCTGGCAGGGCATTCGCTAGCCCGTGGACTTTTCTCACTTAAAACAGGACCCAACAGCTTTCGGGAGTCAGTGTGTGCCAGCACCTGACAATTTTGTTTTTGGGTTTTTATCTCTTCCCTGGCACACCTTAAATGCCACAGATAACTCTTTTGCCCATGGAGTCAAGAGCCTTGCTCTCCAGATACTTAAGTTTTAGCCAGGAACAAGAGATGGATTTTACTCCGTGTCCTGAATTTTTTTTTTTCCTGATGATTGGTGGCTAAGGACAGCTTTTGGAAGATCTGCCAGTAGGCAGACTGTAAAGCGATCCTTTTGGAAGACTTGTCTGAGGCTATAAGCTGAATTTTTTTTGGCTTAGGAGCCATCCTGATTTTTGTAAACTTAATTGTTTAGATCTCAGCTGCTTTCAGACCAGTCTATCTTGTCAAGGCAGTTTGAGAATGAGTGGGTGGAGTTAAGGTGAGTTAGGGCTATTCCTAGAAACCTCCCAAGACCGAGCATTTGAGCCCGCCCACTGCCTGTGGAAGTCAGACAGAAAAGGTTGCACGTGGCAGATGCAGAAGTGGGGAAGGACCTTAAGGTTTAGAGCTTTAACAGAAAGCTTGGAGATAAAGCAACTCTTATTTTCCCATTCGCTGGCTGAAGTGCCTACCACACTGTCATGTGTTCAGGTTTACTGGTACAGCAAAGCTGTTAAGCAGCCAGATTTACCGCTACCCGCCCCATCCACCAATGTAGGTGGGTGGTATCCGCCCCTTTGTCCCATGGCTGTAGCCAAGAGGAAAATAAAAAATGAAAACAAAACAAAACAAAACAAAACAAAAAAAAAACCCAACAAACCTGGATCAGACTTCAACTCAGGCGTCCCGAGAATGAAGTAAGATCTAAGATCAGCTCAAGTCCCCCTCCTCTTCATCAAGGGATGGGAGACTGCGTTGCTGTTGGTCTACCTGGTAGACCCCAGATAACATTTCTTCTCCTTGTCAGGAGCAAAAATGTGCCTGCCATTGCCAGCACAGCCAGAGGACAACCCCTGGGGTGTCCCTTGCAAAGAATATAGCTCAGACTACAGCTGTGAGAATGGCAGACTCACTGTGAAAAATTGTGAAGGTATCAGTAGTGGTAGCTGTATAGGGGTCCAGAGGAGGCGATCACCAATGACAATTGCTCTTCAACTAATTTTCTCAATTCTGATAGTTTGGGTTCTATAATAGGCCACTGGTCCACCTGCAGAGGCTTCTGTGATGTCCACTTTAATGGTATGGACATTGGAATGTTTATAACTGTACGAGGGGCAGTGGCCCTTAAAATTGGGGGTGAGGGCTAGAATTTCTACCAGATTGACCTGTCATATCATGTATTACTATATCCTCATAAAAGGCTTTATCATCTGTGGTAAGCATAGCCCCCATTTCTTCTAATAGGTCATGACCCCAAAGTGTTTGGGTTGTATCAGCTAGAATAGAGTGAAATCACCCCTGATTGCCATCAAGATCCTTCCAGTGAACTGGGTGAAGGGTTGTTTTAGAAGGCTTATCTCCTCCTACTCTGGTAATGGTCGGGCTGTCTAAGTTTCCAATGTGGGAAGGCTTGAGCATCATTAAGAGATATCACAGTGGCTTCGGCACCAGTGTCTACCAGACTCTTGGTGGGTCTGCTGTCCAGGTAGATGGTCATCATGGGAGAATAGGGGAATATTGGAAAGTTCCAGAACAGTCTGGGTTTGGAGGGACCCCCTATTACTTGCTGGGCTGAGGAATGCCCCTCCTTGAGTTTAAAGGAACTTGTGAAGAGCTCCTGCAATCACAAGCCCAGTGAAAGCCTTTTTGGCATTTGGGGCATTTAGTTTTGGGCCTAGCTTTGGGACAGTCTCTATGAAGGTGACCTGATTGACCACAGCCCCAGCAAGCATGGTCAGGTGGCTGGGGGGAGGACTTCCCACAGTCACTATCTTTGGAAGCTAATAGTGCATTGAGGGAGGCTGTAAGGGCAGCTATTGGTCCTGCCTGGGGGTTGAGAGCTGTAGCAGCGATCACCCACTTATGGAGGTCCTCATCGCACACTGCTGCAACTGCATTGCAGGTAGGGGCATTAAGCCCTCTCCATGTTAATTTCTTAATGATCATTCCCCTGGTTGGGCCAGAATCAACCTGTTTCTCCACTGCCTCATTTACTAGGCTAAGAAGTCAGTATCCATTTCCCCTGGCTGCTGTATCAGATTATGAAAGAATGTAGTTGGGTCCTTGAGGAGTGCAAGACCTCAAGGCCTTAAATGCAAGTCCAGAGACTTGCTGAAAATAGGCATGCAGGCCAGTTTGTGCTTGGGCTGTGGGACTAACATATTGGCCCCTGCTGGTCAGCATGTCTAGGGATATAGGAATATTATATTGAACATTTAGGCCTGCCTGTGTTCTTTTTCATAAGCAGTGCAACAATTAAGAAGAACTACGGGATTCAATAGAGCTTTCATTAAATGTGACCAGTCATAGTAGGTTTGTAAAAGCAATGTCCATTGTTGTAGCACCTGTTGAAAATATGGTGAGTCAGGACCTGATTCATTATCAGCTTTACGAATCAAAGATAGATCTGTAAGAGGGGTAGGTACTCAGGGTTGGGTGGCAGCATTGGGTCCTACATTAACTGGAAGGGCAAAAAGATTAATAGAGCGATGCTTCATTGTTGGCGCTTGCATAAGGGGCTCAGGTACTGGAGCAGGGCAGGCTTTAGTTACTGAGGTTGGTTTTGCCTTAAGGGAATCACATTGATGCTCTTCAGGGCATTCGGATGAAGGTAGGTCTGCCCAAGGACAGAGACTTTCCTGTTTGGGAGGTGAGGCAGGAGGGGATTGTTTAGGAGGTTTCTTTGATGGGTCAGTCTCATCCTCTGAATCTGGTTCTACATATGGAGGTGGGAAGTCATGTGAGAGGATATCCATTTTTGTGTTTTACAGCGGTCATTAAAAGCTTTAAGAACATCATCTATGGTACCTTCTTATATACAAGCTATAATACCCAGTAAAATAGGAATAAATGATGCATGTGGAGATTTACTGAACTTCTCTTTTTCTGGCTAGGAATAAGACACACATCCAAAGAGCTGGATGCTATATTATCAGGAGATATCCAGGATGCCATGGCAAAGGCTTCAGTCCAAAAGCTAGCCAGCTTTGCAATGTCCCTGATCTGCAAGAGAGCTTTAAGTGCTCATCTCTGAGGTTCTTTCATGGTATCAGGGAAGTTACCCACTGTTAGTTAAAGGAAGGGTAAAATTACACTCTCCTTGGTGTATCTGAGAAAGCTGTCAGCAGGAGTTAAAAGTTGCAGCCCTCTCCTGATCAGAATTGCAGGACTGAATGGGGCTGGGTGCTTCTGAAGCATGGGCATGAAAGGTTGCAGAAGCTTGGGGTCCAAAAGTTCCTTAATGATTGCAGCCTCACACATCTGCTGCCTTTGTTATGCCTGGCCCCTGCAGTCCCCCCTCAGCTATGGCCCAAGTCTCCTTTCCCATGGGGCGCAGATCCTGTCTTCTGTACCCTGTTTGAGTAGGCTGAGGCACCCCAAGGCTCCTAGCAGGGCCAAGCTGCAAGAGGCTTACAGCCCCTGTAGCACCCAGAGGTTCTGGCGCATGCAGGCACAGGACAATTGAGAGGCTGCAGCAGCTGTGGATTCCCACAGCTGGGGAACACACCTGGCAGTCGCGCAGTGCCAGGGCAAGCCACAAGCCACTGCTGGAGGGCAGGGCAACCAGTGGGCACACAGGAGGCTCCCCGCAGCTCGGGGCAGATCTGCAGATACCCTGCACTCTCTCAGTGCCAGAGAGACAGGCTGGCTTGGCTTGCATAGCCTTGGCTAGGCAGGACAGCCAGCAGCCAGCTGCAAAAGCTTGCTGGGGGCAGCTAGGACAGACCCGGGTGCCGCTGTTGGGCGGAGCATTCTGACAGGAAGCTAAAACCTCACCCTGGGTTCACTGAGGGCACCAAGGACAAGAAGGGATGTTGTTGATGGGTGGGCCCTCCAGAGCAGTTGGCCACAACAGCTAAAGCAGCTCCCTGCACTCAAAGGCTATGGGGCTCTGACAGAGTGGCACCAAATTCTGGCAGGACTAAGGCAGGAGGAGGGTGGGTGGGAAAGGTAGGTGGTGACAGACAGGTGAACAATAGAACTAAGGGAACTGGCATACCAAGAGAGGAATGTTCCCATGCCTCCCAGGAGGAGGGAGCAGGGGATTCAGCAGGGAGAAGCCAGGAAGCCTTGCCATGAATTTCAGATACAGCCCTTATGGCTTTTAACTGGTGAATGCATAACCTGTTTCCAGGATAGGACAATAGAGACTAATAAGCTTCGACCACAGCACAAAGGGGCTGTCAGGGTCCCTCCAGTGGGCAGAGAGCCCTTCAGTTTCTCCTGGAGAGTAGCCCCAGACAAGAAACTTCATTTGGTTCAGAGCCAGCGAGGGTCCCTCATGAAGTCTTGGGCCAGAAATGAAAGACAAGGCTTGTGTTTGTGATACCTAGTGTAAGTGCTTTGTGGGGGACTTCCCCACAGGGGTGTCCCATGAGAGAAAAGACATTTTCGGAGGTCAGTTGTTGATTCCATCTCCTGGGTGGCCAGCCCTTATGTGGAAACGCTGGAATGAGTTGTAAATAAACAGTATGTGCCCTAAAGATGAGCAAGGGGAAAAGAATGAAAGGGAGAGGGAGGGGGAGGGGGGAGAGAGGGAGAGAGAGAGAGAGAGAGAGAGAGAGAGAGAGAGAGAGAGAGAGAGCAATACTGACCAGATGGGGAAGAAGAACACAGAACTGAGAAAGGGGTCTGCTCACTGAGAATCAGCCATAGGGGGTGTATCACAACACCTAATCATAATTGGAATCAGGAGAGCAAGCTGGCCAGCAGAAAATAAAGAAGAATACCCAAAAAGGAAAGTTAAGGAGGACCCAGAGAGCAAGCCCTAAGAATGGGTCCATGTAGTTGACAGGTTGTCACCAGAATGTGGCTTGCTCTGCAGCTGGGGTCCCACTGTCTCTGATCCCCGGGGACAGAGGGTGAATAGATGCAGAACCAAAAGACACAGGCTCTGGGAGGTTATTAAACAAAGGACTGAGTTATTCTGTGTGTGTACTTTTTGGTGGGCTCTACTTCCAGCTGCCATAATGTTTCCTGTTTGGCTCTGGGTTATATGTCAACAGTGGTTATCTTGAGGGTCTAGTTTCAGGGTCCTCTGGGTCAGGATATTTCTGCGCATGTCAGAGCTCTTTTGTTAGCTTAAGGCATGGCCCAGTGCTTTAGGCCTTCTCTGCCTCAGAGAGGGAAGTAGAAAATTCAAATCTGGACTTGGGCTTGGTTAAAGGACCTCAAGAGGAAGTTCTTTTAATGTGACACTAACACGTGATTAGGGTTCTGAATTTATCATTAATGTGTTCAAATGAATGCATTTGGGTGCTTTGTGTGAGTAATCTCTAATGTATGAAATGATGCAGGACAGGAGGACAGTTATTTCAAGGCTCTATTGAAGAAGGATGTGCGTCCAAACTCAGGAGACTGTTGGTCACCAGTAGAACAACAATTTCACAGGCTTGAGTTACTCTTCATAGACCTCCTGGCATGGTACAAGTCTTCAAGGCTGCCTTGTGATATGGCAGCTGATTTTTACACAGACCAAGTCTCTTGGGGAACCACAGCACACACGGTACAGAAACCATGGTCCTTTATATGCTAAATTGGAAACAACCTGGCATTTCTTCTGTATTCTGCTTGCTAAAAGGAAGTCTAGCCTACAAACAAAAGGTTGGGAAGTGGACACTACTTCCTTTTTGTTTTTTATTTGACTTTCAAAAACTGATTTTATCTTTGAGCTGAACAATACCTTAAGCCCTTGGTATTTGGCTCCTGTTCCTTGTAAACATGTTCACACATGTTTTTCCATAAGGAAGGATTTCAAAATAATTGACTGAAGCTACAAAAGCAAAACTTGGAGCAAAGAGTGAAATTATATTAAAGGGAATATCAGCTTTGTATGAAAATAGGTGTTAAAATTGATATTGATGTAGAATTTAAGAGCCTTACTAACGTTTGAACAATGTACTTTAAAGGTATGGCTGCACTAATAGTGACAGTGAGTTTTACAGAAAAGACTTCATCATTTAAATATACTACTGAGTGTGGTTGGAGTAACTCAGCACTTCTCTAAGCCTGTGGCTTCTTTTTCTGTTGTTACCACTGTGTCTTCAATCTTGCAGTCCTTTTTTTAAATGAAAATAGATTTTTCTTTCATACAAGATATATTCTAATTATGGTTTCTTCTGGCCACCTCTTCCTAGGTTCTCTTCATTTCCCTACCCACCCAAATCAACTCCCTTTCTTTCTTTCTTTCATTAGAAAATGAACAGACATCTATACTACTACTACTACTACTACTACTATTACTACTAGTACTACCATTACTACTAATTATAAAATAAGAAAAAAATCCAAGCAAACAAAAAATACCAAAGAAAAAAAGCACAGGAAACATACACAGATTCTGAGACTTGCACATTTGTGTACATAGAAAACCCATAAAAATGAAACAGAAACTATAATATATTAGCAAAATATCTGTAAGGTTGAAAAAAGCCCGATAAAGCGCTAAGACAAAAAAAAATCTCTAAATATAGCATTGAGTTCATTTTGTGTTGGCCAACTACTGGGTATGGGGCTCACCATTTAGTGGGGTTTGTATCCAGTGAGACTCTGTTGGAGAAAACTAAGTTTTCCTTTGTGGAAGTTGGAGATAAGTTCTGGGTTATGGATGGGGGCTTACATCCCTTTTCCCTTTCAGCACTGGGACCCAATCTAGCTTAGACCTGTGTAGGCCCTGTGCAGGCCCTGTGCATGCTGCCACATCTCTGTGAGTTCACATGGGCATCAGCCTTGTTGAGTCTAGAATGCCCTGTTTCTTTGGTGTCCTCCATGCCCACGGGCTCTTACAATCTTCCTGCCTCTTCTTCTACAGAGTTCCCTGAGTCCTGAGGGAAGAGATCTGTTAGAAACATCTCATTTATGGTGGAGTGTTCCAAGGCTTCTCAATCTCTACACATGATCTAGTTGTGGGTTTCTCCATTTGTTCCTATCCACTTCAGGAGGAAGCTACTCTAAGGATGGCTGAAGAAGAAAGACACTGATTGTCTCTGATTATGTTAGGGTTCTTCCATATTTGTGTACATTTTAAGAAATTTCTACTGTAGTAGGTTTCCATATGACCCTTCAAATAGCCCTTAGTTTTAACTGCCCCTAACTAATTCCCTCCCTTACTCTCCTCTTCCATCCCCCTACCTATTTGATCCTCCCATTTCAGGCCCCCATCCCATCCAGCCATTTGTCCATCCATCCATCCATCCATCCATCCATCCATCCATCCAACCATCCATCCATCCATCCATCCATCCATCCATCCATCCATCCATCCATCTATCCATCCATCCATCCATCCATCCATCCATCCATCCATCCATCCATCCATCCATCCATCCATCCATCCATCCATCCATCCATCATCCATCCATCCATCCATCCATCCATCTATCCATCCATCCATAACTATCTATTCTATTTCCCCTAGCTAGGGAGATTTCTCTGCCTCCTCAGCCTCTTACTCTATACCTAACCTCTGGTTATATTGATTGTAGCCTGCTTATCAAAGACTTCGCAGCTAACATCTACATATAAGCAAAGAAACTGTGTTTGTCTTTTGGGTTCTGAGTTACCTCACTCAGAATGATTTTTTTCAAGCTCCATTCCTTTACCTTTGAATTTAATGATTTCATGTTTTTAACAACTAATATTTTGCTGTGTAAAACTACTATACTTTCTTTACCACGTCATCCATTGAGAGACATCTAGGCTGTTTTCAGTTTCTGGCTATTGTGAACAGTGTGGCAATGAACATGATGAGCAGGTGTCTCTTCAGTAGGATGTAGAGTCCTTTGGATATATGCCCAAGAATGGTACAGCTGGATCATGAGCTAGATTGGTTCCCAGTTTCCTGAGGAAGCTTAACACTGATGTCCATAGTGATTGTATGAGTTTAAACTCCCACAAGAAGTGGATGACTTCTTACTCCACATCCTTGCCAGCATGAGTTGTTATTATTTATTTTTTTATTAATCTTGCCATTCTGACTGGGAAAAGATGGGATCTCACTCAAAGTAGCTTTGATTTGCATTTTCCTGATAACTAAGGATGATGGCCTTTGATAGTATAGTAAATCCGACCAAACTACGAGAGAGATCTTTCCATCCTTTTATATCGTCTTCAATTTGCTTTCTTCACTGTCTTAGCATTTTTATCACACAAATCTTTCTCTTGATGGTTAGAGTTACCCTAAGATGTGTTATATTATTTGAGGCTATCATGAAAGATGCTTCTTCTAAAGAAACACCTGGGAAAATAGAAAAATATATACCTGCAAGGAGTGGGTTTGACATTCAGCAGTGTAAGCTTTTTAAAGATTTACTTTACTTTTAATCATGTATATGTATGATTGGGATTAAAGCAAGTGCATATGAGTTTAGGGGCAGTCAGAGGCATTGGCAATTCCTGAATTAGAGGCAGTTGTGAGCTGCCTTACATGCATGCCAGTAACAAACTCCGGTTCTCTTCAGAGCAGTGCATGCTCTTAACCACTGAGCCATCAGTTCAGCACAGGCATATCATGTTGAGAAAGCAGTTACTCCTATGTCCAAGTCAGATTTCTCCATAGAAGAATGATAGACAGGTGCATCTGTTATAACAGATAGAGAGGTTGATCTCTGCATCAGTCTATACCTAATTTGGAATGGCACTAAACTTTCTACTGGACCATCTCACCATGTGTCAGATGTGACAGGCCTGTATAATATATTATAAATAATTATAATTCTCTCCCTGGTTTAATACATTTACCACAGAAACCACAGGTGCTTTCCCATTCAACACTAAATCTCCCCAGTGTATTTCTATAATATGCTAACACACACTATCATTGTACAGCTTTGTAAGTCATTCACTACAATCACTTATGCTTAAAATCAGGAGAATCATCTTTGTCTCCTACTGACCAGTGAGGTGCAGGGCAGTGTTTCTCTTTTGAAACTCTTCATGGCCTTTCAATCTTCTAACCCAAGGGATGCTAGTTGGGAGACTGCTGTCATCATTTCATTGAGAAGATGACAGTTTTGCAGCCATCTTAGAGAAGGGTCAGACTGGGGCCAGCAAGCCCTGGGAAATCCACCAAAGGATGTGCTGCCCCTCTGTCCTAAGCCTTGGGGAACCAACCGGAAGACTGGGCTGGGGGCAGCAAGCCCTGGGAAATATAGCAGAGGTTGTGTTTGTCCCTAGACACAGACAATTAAGAGCTACATAAAAAACAAGTTCCAGACATTTTCTGGCATAACCTAAAGGATGCGATAGATTATATACCATAGCTTTCAGAAGGAACAAATTTCCTGCAGGTAAGAATGGAATGTCTAATTGTCAGAGAAAATGGGTCTTCAATGACATAAACTGTTAGATGATACGGCTATTTTATTATAGCTGCACCTCTCCAATCAGTTCCAAACCAAGCATTTTCTAAACCTAAAGTAAGCACCAATCTTGAGCTTGGAATTTCCCCAAACCCCCTACCAAAACCATTATAAAAGCCCTGATTGATTGCCTGCTTGGCATCGTTCCTGCTTAGCTGCTGCATCAGATGGATGGAGAGACCTGGGTTTAAATAAAAAGACTCTTTGCTCTAGCATTCAGTTCTGTCTCTTGGTGGTTTTCGGGGGACTCTAGGTACAACAACATTTCTCTCTTTACATGACTAGAATTGGAGTGTCAAACAGCTAATGAAGTGATTGTGTGTCCTGAGGCTAGACACTCTTTTATAATCAACTGATGGCATTCAAAAAGGTAGTGAAGAAACTAAGCAAGTATGTCATTCTGAAACTGCTAAACCCGTGTAAGGCAGTTAGTTCTCTTTTGAGGACACTACAGTCCTACAGGAGGTTGTCACTGGTTCTGTTTCCAGCTCTTTCTGATAAACACTGCAACACTGAATTTGTCCTACAGGTAAGATGATTTCAAGTAACTGACATCTGTAGCAAGCAATGAAATGAGGTTTAGTGTGTAGAGTATATGCATCATTACTTTGAATTAGTTAGGCAAGGTTGGAAATCAGATGCAAAAGATGGAAATTGTTTTCTGATCAAGTCATTGGCTTAAATGGCTTTTTACTTCAGAATACATTTACAAAAATTTTTTAGCATTTTAGATATTCAAATTTGACTTGTGTGTGTAGTGTATGTGTGTGTGTGTGTGTGTGTGGTGTGTGTCCATGTTTATATTCAAGCATGCATGTACATGTGAAGGCAGGGGTGTTTCAATGTATGGTGTCTCTTCTATCACTCTCCCCCTTATTTTTTTAAGACAGGTCTCTCATTTAACCTAATAACTATTGATGGGTAGAAGACCGCACAGTGCTCCACTTCACCACATTGGTATGACAATCCAATGTGAGGTCCTCATGCTTTACACTGAGTCATCAAGTGCTTCACCACTGAGACAACACTCCAACCCTCAATATTTCACTTTTAGAGGTAATTGGTCCTACAAAGTAGCACATGTCTGTAATCCCACCATGACTATTTATATAAATAATATATATTATTTAAATATTTTTTGAAATAAAAGACCAAAGGGTAAGACTGTGGATGTAGTTCAGTTGGTAGAGTTCAGAAAGGCCCTGGATTTATCCCTCATTACCAAAATCACACCGGTGATGGCAGCCCTGGGGAGCTAGAGTTGAAACAAACAGAAATTCAAGCTCATCAACTGTTCCAATGCAACACAAGGCCAGCCTGGCTGCATAAGAAACGTGTTGAAAAACACAAACCATGGTGGTGAGTGTACTGTGGTGGGCTGAAGGATGGTGTGTTGGGGAGAAAGGGACAGACAGAGAGAAGGAAGAGAGAGGGTCCACATGGAGCAGGGAGGCTCAACCACAGCTTCCCCTCTGTTGCTTCCACTTCTTCCCATTCTCTGTGAGTACCGTTCCTGACCAGCAAGAAGCATAGAGAGGAGTTTCAGTTTCACATTCCTGGCAATGACTGGAAATGCAGTTATCCTTGTTATTTTGGCAAAGAGTTCACTGGGAGTCCTGCATTCCTTCCAAGGTCAGAACAGCTCTTGCTTTTCTCTAAGAACTGTGAGCAGACAGTGCTCTAGGGCCTGACCAAGCCAGAGGGAAAACAACAACATTACCAACAACAAACTAAATTACAACCTTAAAACTGAGCCCCAGTGGCTCAGATGATGACATTGACCATGGCAGGTATCTTCATTGGTGTTGGCTGATCTCTGTTACTTGACCAGATTCTACTCTAATGGACTTACCCAAGGATCTGCTCTGAGAGAATCTGTCCCAGGGTCCTGGGGAATATGCTATGTCCAGCATGGGGGTTATCTGAGGGAAAAGAATTTATGTACACCATGCTCTTTTGTCTGTTCATTTCTCTATGATAAATTCAGCTCCATCCTCACATTCAGTTCCTCTCTGTACCTACTGTTGGTTAAACTCCAAATGTTTGTTAAAGTGGTGCTCCTGGTGGCTGGCCACCTCCCGTGGCAGCCAGCCAGAGGATCGATTCTGGCAGAAGAATCATGAGCCATGGTTACCTTTCTAGAGGTTTATTGAGAGAGAGAAGGAGAGAGGGAGAGAGAGAGAGAGAGAGAGAGAGAGAGAGAGAGAGAGAGAGAGAGAGAGAGACACAGAGAGAGAGAGAGACACAGAGAGAGACAGAGAGAGAGAGAGAGAGACCACATGGAGGGGAGAGGGAAGGGGGAAGAGAGGAAGGAGGCACAGAGAGGGTCCGCATGCTTTATAGGCTGGCCTGTGTCCCAGGATTATGACATAATTAAGGACAAAGCTCTTACATTCCAGACTTTCACTTATTATAAAAAAAGCTGGTAGATGGGAATAGGGCATCGTTACTCTCAAAAACTGCTTCCAGCTTATTTTTTGGGCATCGATTGGCTCTTGGGGGAATGGAGAAGGGGTAGCCTTCCAAGGTAGACAATGCTGTCTGTCATCCGTTTGTTCTGGATGCATGTGTCCCTCTTGGCTATGGCTGGGAACCTTGTCTGACAAGATGCTGGTGACATAGAAAAAAGCTTAGAGAGAAACCAATCATTATTATTTTTATGTTGGTAGATCTGGCCTGTCCAGATGGATTTTGAAACATGTTAAGCTTTATCAGAGACAGAGTATTTTAAAGCACCTGTTTCCTTTACAAGTTTGGCATCCAGGAGACACAGGTGATCAATTGTTAAAAGCATCTCAAAGTAATAGAAGTTTACATTAAAGTCTTTTTGTAGCACCAGACACTTTTGGGTCTTTTAACAACTTTTAGTTGTTACAGTTTCTTACTTGATGGTCTTTGGACTCCTGTTCTGTGGTGGTCCTGTATCATTGGCTGAACAGTAACTTAGAACAGGGAACTGGGAAGAGAAAAGCTTGTGGGTGCATGAGAACTCATTTTTTTTTTTTTGAATTAGGGACAAAGCAAAGATCATGGCCCTGTCTGTATGCACATGAGAAACACAGGTGGTAACTTTGAGGTGAGACCATGAGCTGTCATCTTAGTTGGAAATCTTTTTTCATTAAGTAACTCTGAAAGTGCAATTAAATCTGGTGAGGTAAGTAAGGCTGTCCTCTATACCTGAGGATAGAAAGGAGAAGTGACATTCTAAAACTCCCAGTACTAAGTCAATGACTCTGGGTTTCCAGAAGGAAAGAAACGGGTGGCTTCCCTGCTGCATTCTGGGTTCCCTGCCATGTCTGTAGTCAAGCCTAGGTCTGCTGGATGTCTTAGCTTGATGTACCCATGCGTCTTGGCACCTGGGGGGCAGTCAGCTGACTGGTTGTCTTTCTAGGCAGCACCTTTAACAAGGCTGTTGATGCCCTGGCAGGGCATTCGCTAGCCCGTGGACTTTTCTCACTTAAAACAGGGACCCAACACCTTTCGGGAGTCAGTGTGTGCCAGCACCTGGCAATTTTGTTTTTGGGTTTTTATCTCTTCCCTGGCACACCTTAAATGCCACAGATAACTCTTTTGCCCATGGAGTCAAGAGCCTTGCTCTCCAGATACTTAAGTTTTAGCCAGGAACAAGAGATGGATTTTACTCCGTGTCCTGAATTTTTTTTTTCCTGATGATTGGTGGCTAAGGACAGCTTTTGGAAGATCTGCCAGTAGGCAGACTGTAAAGCGATCCTTTTGGAAGACTTGTCTGAGGCTATAAGCTGAATTTTTTTTGGCTTAGGAGCCATCCTGATTTTTGTAAACTTAATTGTTTAGATCTCAGCTGCTTTCAGACCAGTCTATCTTGTCAAGGCAGTTTGAGAATGAGTGGGTGGAGTTAAGGTGAGTTAGGGCTATTCCTAGAAACCTCCCAAGACCGAGCATTTGAGCCCGCCCACTGCCTGTGGAAGTCAGACAGAAAAGGTTGCACGTGGCAGATGCAGAAGTGGGGAAGGACCTTAAGGTTTAGAGCTTTAACAGAAAGCTTGGAGATAAAGCAACTCTTATTTTCCCATTCGCTGGCTGAAGTGCCTACCACACTGTCATGTGTTCAGGTTTACTGGTACAGCAAAGCTGTTAAGCAGCCAGATTTACCGCTACCCGCCCCATCCACCAATGTAGGTGGGTGGTATCCGCCCCTTTGTCCCATGGCTGTAGCCAAGAGGAAAATAAAAAATGAAAACAAAACAAAACAAAACAAAACAAAAAAAAACCCAACAAACCTGGATCAGACTTCAACTCAGGCGTCCCGAGAATGAAGTAAGATCTAAGATCAGCTCAAGTCCCCCTCCTCTTCATCAAGGGATGGGAGACTGCGTTGCTGTTGGTCTACCTGGTAGACCCCAGATAACATTTCTTCTCCTTGTCAGGAGCAAAAATGTGCCTGCCATTGCCAGCACAGCCAGAGGACAACCCCTGGGGTGTCCCTTGCAAAGAATATAGCTCAGACTACAGCTGTGAGAATGGCAGACTCACTGTGAAAAATTGTGAAGGTATCAGTAGTGGTAGCTGTATAGGGGTCCAGAGGAGGCGATCACCAATGACAATTGCTCTTCAACTAATTTTCTCAATTCTGATAGTTTGGGTTCTATAATAGGCCACTGGTCCACCTGCAGAGGCTTCTGTGTCGTCCACTTTAATGGTATGGACGTTGGAATGTTTATAACTGTACGAGGGGCAGTGGCCCTTAAAATTGGGGGTGAAGGCTAGAATTTCTATCAGATTGACCTGTCATATCATGTATTACTATATCCTCATAAAAGGCTTTATCATCTGTGGTAAGCATAGCCCCCATTTCTTCTAATAAGTCATGACCCCAAAGCGTTTGGGTTGTATCAGCTAGAATAGAGTGAAATCACCCCTGGTTGCCATCAAGATCCTTCCAGTAGACTGGGTGAAGGGTTGTTTTAGAAGGCTTATCTCCTCCTACTCTGGTAATGGTTGGGCCATCTAAGTTTCCAATGTGGGAAGGCTTGAGCATCATTAAGAGATATCACAGTGGCTTCGGCACCAGTGTCTACCAGACTCTTGGTGGGTCTGCTGTCCAGGTAGATGGTCATCATGGGAGAATAGGGGAATATTGGAAAGTTCCAGAACAGTCTGGGTTTGGAGGGACCACCTCTTACTTGCTGGGCTGAGGAATGCCCCTCCTTGAGTTTAAAGGAACTTGTGAAGAGCTCCTGCAATCACAAGCCCAGTGAAAGCCTTTTTGGCATTTGGGGCATTTAGTTTTGGGCCTAGCTTTGGGACAGTCTCTATGAAGGTGACCTGATTGACCACAGCCCCAGCAAGCATGGTCAAGTGGTTGGGGGGGAGGACTTCCCACAGTCACTATCTTTGGAAGCTAATAGTGCATTGAGGGAGGCTGTAAGGGCAGCTATTGGTCCTGCCTGGGGGTTGAGAGCTGTAGCAGCGATCACCCACTTATGGAGGTCCTCATCGCACACTGCTGCAACTGCATTGCAGGTAGGGGCATTAAGCCCTCTCCATGTTAATTTCTTAATGATCATTCCCCTGGTTGGGCCAGAATCAACCTGTTTCTCCACTGCCTCATTTACTAGGGCTAAGAAGTCAGTGTCCATTTCCCCTGGCTGCTGTATCAGATTATGAAAGAATGTAGTTGGGTCCTTGAGGAGTGCAAGACCTCAAGGCCTTAAATGCAAGTCCAGAGACTTGCTGAAAATAGGCATGCAGGCCAGTTTGTGCTTGGGCCGTGGGACTAACATATTGGCCCCTGCTGGTCAGCATGTCTAGGGATATAGGAATATTATATTGAACATTTAGGCCTGCCTGTGTTCTTTTTCATAAGCAGTGCACCAATTAAGAAGAACCACGGGATTCAATAGAGCTTTCATTAAATGTGACCAGTCATAGTAGGTTTGTAAAAGCAATGTCCATTGTTGTAGCACCTGTTGAAAATATGGCGAGTCAGGACCTGATTCATTATCAGCTTTACGAATCAAAGATAGATCTGTAAGAGGGGTAGGTACTCAGGGTTGGGTGGCAGCATTGGGTCCTATATTAACTGGAAGAGCAAAAAGATTAGTAGAGCGATGCTTCATTGTTGGCACTTGCATAAGGGGCTCAGGTACTGGAGCAGGGCAGGCTTTAGTTACTGAGGTTGGTTTTGCCTTAAGGGAATCACAGTGATGCTCTTCAGGGCATGAGGATGAAGGCAGGTCTGCCCAAGGACAGAGATTTTCCTGTTTGGGAGGTGAGGCAGGAGGGGATTGTTTAGGAGGTTTCTTTGATGGGTCAGTCTCATCCTCTGAATCTGGTTCTACATATGGAGGTGGGAAGTCATGTGAGAGGATATCCATTTTTGTGTTTTACAGCGGTCATTAAAAGCTTTAAGAACATCATCTATGGTACTTTCTTTTATACAAGCTATAATACCCAGTAAAATAGGAATAAATGATGCATGTGGAGATTTACTGAACTTCTCTTTTTCTGGCTAGGAATAAGACACACATCCAAAGAGCTGGATGCTATATTATTAGGAGATATCCAGGATGCCATGGCAAAGACTTCAGTCCAAAAGCTAGGAAGGTATGCAATGTCCCTGATCTGCAAGAGAGCTTTAAGTGCTCATCTCTGAGGTTCTTCATGGTATCAGGGAAGTTACCCACTGTTAGTTAAAGGAAGGGTAAAATTACACTCTCCTTGGTGTATCTGAGAAAGCTGTCAGCAGGAGTTAAAAGTTGCAGCCCTCTCCTGATCAGAACTGCAGTCACTGAATGGGGCTGGGTGCTTCTGAAGCATGGGCATGAAAGGTTGCAGAAGCTTGGGGTCCAAAAGTTCCTTAATGATTGCAGCAGCAGCCACAGCAGCCTGATGCTTGGAGACCAGGCCAGATGCACTTGCCTTTTCTCCACTGTGTAATTCCGGATGGGCACAAGTGAGTGCACCCATTTTAGAAGGAGGAGCCTTCTCTCTGCCCTGGCAACCTAGCAGGGGTGTGTGTGTGTGGGGGGCGGGAAATGCTCCTGGTTCAGGCAGACCCTCCTCTCTGCCCCTGGGACTGGAGGGTGGGAGAAAGCCCTTGGGGTTCAGGCGGACATGCCCTCTCTGTAGCAGGGGGGGAAACAGCTCACAGGCTTATCAGGGGGTACTGGGGTGAAAGGGCAGGCTTATCTCAAAATGGGCAGTGGCAGGACAGTGCTGATGGGCGGGGTGTGACAGGGATTGCATCTGCTGCCTTTGTTATGCCTGGCCCCTGCTGTCCCCACTCAGCTATGTCCTAAATCTCCATTCCTGTGGGGCGAGGATCTTGTCTTCTGTACTGGGTTTGAGTAGGCTGCAGCACCCCGAGGCTAGGGGCTGGGCCTTGCTGAGAGGCTTACAGCCCCAGATGCCTTGGCGCATGCAGGTGCAGGGCAAGTGCGAGGCTGCAGCAGTAGTGGATTCCCACAGCTCGGGAACACACAGGGCAGTCGCGTGGTGCCAGGGCAAGCCACAAGCCACTGCTGGCTGGCTGGTGGGCAGGGAAGCCTGTGGGCACACAGGAGGCTCCCTGCAGCTAGGGGCAGATCCGCAGATACCCTGCACTCTCTCAGTGACACAGAGACAGGCTGGCTTGGCCTGGGTAGCCTTGGCTAGGCAGGACAGCCTGCAGCAGGCTGCAAAAGCTTGCTGGGGGCAGCTAGGACAGACCCGGGTGCTGCTGTTGGGTGGAGCATTCTGCCGGGAAGCTAAAGCCTCACCCTGGGTTCACTGAGGGCACCAAGGACAAAGAAGGGATGTTGTTGATGGGTGGGCCCTCCAGAGCAGTTGGCAGCAACAGCTAAAGCAGCTCCCTGCACTCCAAGGCTATGGGGCCCGGACAGACTGGCACCAAACCCTGGCAGGACTAAGGCGGGACCAAGGTGGGTGGGAAAGGTAGGAGGTGACAGACAGGTGAACTATAGAACTAAGGGAACTGGCATACCAAGAGAGGAATGTTCCCATGCCTCCCAGGAGGAGGGAGCAGGGGATTCACCAGGGAGTAGCCAGGAAGCCTTGCCATGAATTTCAGATACAGCCCTTATGGCTTTTAACTGGTGAATGCCTAACCTGATTCCAAGATAGGTCAATAGAGACTAATAAGCTTCAACCACAGCACAAAGGGGCTGTCAGGGTCCCTCCAGTGGGCAGAGAGCCCTTCAGTTTCTCCTGGAAGAGTAGCCCCAGACAAGAAACTTCATTTGGTTCAGATCCACGGAGGGTCCCTCATGAAGTCTTGGGCCAGAAATAAAAGACAAGGCTTGTGTTTGTGGTACCTAGTGTAAGTGCTTTGTGGGGGACTTCCCCACAGGGGTGTCCCATGAGAGAAAAGACATTTTCTGAGGTCAGTTGTTGATTCCATCTCCTGGGTGGCCAGCCCTTATGTGGAAACGCTGGAATGAGTTGTAAATAAACAGTATGTGCCCTAAAGATGAGCAAGGGGAAAAGAATGAAAGGGAGAGGGAGGGGAAGGGGGGAGAGAGGGAGAGAGAGAGAGAGAGAGAGAGAGAGAGAGAGAGAGAGGGAGAGAGAGAGAGAGAGAGAGAGACTAACACTGACCAGATGGGGAAGAAGAACACAGAACTGAGAAAGGGGTCTGCTCACTGAGAATCAGCCATAGGGGGTGTATCACAACACCTAATCATAATTGGAATCAGGAGAGAAAGCTGGCCAGCAGAAAATAAAGAAGAATATACAAAAAAGAAAGTTAAGGAGGACCCAGAGAGCAAGCCCTAAAAATGGGTCCATGTAGTTGACAGGTTGTCACCAGAATGTGGCTTGCTCTGCAGCTGGGGTCCCACTGTCTCTGATCCCTGGGGACAGGGGGTGAATAGATGCAGAACCAAAAGACACAGGCTCTGGGAGGTTGTAAGCAATCTTGTTTATTAAACAAAGGACTGAGGTAGTCTGTGTGTGTACTTTTTGGTGGGCTCTGCTTCCAGCTGCCATAATGTTTCCTGTTGGGCTCTGGTTATAGTCAACAGTGGTCATCTTGAGGGTCTAGTTTCAGGGTCCTCTGGGTCAGGATATTTCTGCGCATGTCAGAGCTCTTTTGTTAGCTTAAGGCATGGCCCAGTGCTTTAGGCCTTCTCTGCCTCAGAGAGGGAAGTAGAAAATTCAAATCTGGACTTGGGCTTGGTTAAAGGATTTCAAGAGGAAGTTCTTTTAATGTGACACTAACACGTGATTAGGGTTCTGAATTTAACATTAATGTGTTCAAACGAATGCATTTGGGTGCTTTGTGTGAGTAATCTCTAATGTATGAAATGATGCAGGACAGGAAGGACAGTTATTTCAAGGCTCTATTGAAGAAGGATGTGCGTCCAAACTCAGGAGACTGTTGGTCACCAGTAGAACAACAATTTCACAGGCCGAGTTACTCTTCATAGACCTCCTGGCATGGTACAAGTCTTCAAGGCTGCCTTGTGATATGGCAGCTGATTTTTACACAGACCAAGTCTCTTGGGGAACCACAGCACACACGGTACAGAAACCATGGTCCTTTATATGCTAAATTGGAAACAACCTGGCATTTCTTCTGTATTCTGCTTGCTAAAAGGAAGTCTAGCCTACAAACAAAAGGTTGGGAAGTGAACACTACTTCCTTTTTGTTTTTTATTTGACTTTCAAAACTGATTTTATCTTTGAGCTGAACAATCTTAAGCCCTTGGTATTTGGCTCCTGTTCCTTGTAAACATGCTCACACTTGTTTTTCCATAAGGAAGGCTTTCAAAATAATTGACTGAAGCTACAAAAGCCAA
>NW_023413621.1:0-6819 GCF_903995425.1 Onychomys torridus | reverse complement strand
TTTGCAGGCAAATGGATGGATGTAAAAAAATCACCCTGAGTGAGGTAACCCAGACTCAGAATGGCAAACATGGTATGTACTCACTCATAGGAGGATACTAGATGTAAAACAAAGAAGACTAGACTGCTACACAACTCCAGGGAGGCTACCTAGAAAACGGGACCCTAAGAAAGACACAGGGATCACCCAATGACAGAGAAATGGATGAGATCTACATGAACAATCTGGACGACAGTGGGAGTAATGAAGGGCAAGGTTTGAGGGAAAGAAAGCTTAGGGGAAAAGAAGATCCCAGCTGGATCAAGAACAGAAAGGGAGAACAAGGAATAACAGACCATGATGACCACATGAGAACAGGAATGGGCAGAGTGCTGGAGAGGTCCCACTGAAATCCACAATGATATATCCACTGTAGACTACTGGCAATGGTGGAGAGAAAGCCAGATCTGACCTAGTCTGGTGATCAGATGGCCAAACACCCTAACTGTGGTACTGGAACTCTCATCCAATAACTGATGGAAGTGGATGCAGAGATCCTTGGCCAGGCCCCAGGTGGAGCTCCAGGAGTCCAAAGGTTGAGAAAGAGGAGAGACTGTGAGACTGTGAATTGTTGAGACCAAGATTGGAAAAGCAAAGGGACAAATAGCCAAATAAATGGAAGCACATGAATTATGAACCAAAAGCTGTGGAGCCCCCAACTTCATCTGGCCCACTGAATAAGTGAGACAATTGAATAGCTTGAACTGTTTTGGAGGTACCCAGGCAGTGAGACACAGACCTATTCTTAGTGCATGAGCTGGCTGTTTGGAACCTTGGACTTACCCAGGGATACTTTGCTCAGCCTGGAAGGAGGGCACTGGACCGGCCTGTACTGGTTCCTCCCGGTTGAATTGAATCCCCAGGGAAGTCTTGGCCCTGGAGGATATGGGAATAGAGGGGAGTGGATTGGGGGAAAATGGGTGTGGGGGCGGGAGGTGGGAGGACAGGGGAACCTATGGCTGATGTGTAAAATTAAAACACAAGTATTATTTTAGAAAAAGAAGAAAAAAAAAAGAATGATAGAGATGGATTTCATTGAGAAAGTACTGTGCCTAATCTGGTTGGTAGTACTTTGCCTCAAATAACAGATGGAGCTGCCCAAAATTCTGCATATCCACACATCTAACCACAGCAAAAGACTGGAAAATTGATGCAAGCTAAAGGTTTTTCAGGGATTTTTATAGGCAGAATTATTTATCTGCAAAGTAATCCTCTGGAAAAAAACAAAGTAATGGGGTACATGATGATGAGAAAGAGGCTACTGAGAGGCAGCAAAGGCTGCCAGGGGGTATGTGTCCTCTTTTCTGGGTGAATGATGGCTGACCAATGATGACTTCCCTGCATCCTGTTTTGTTCTTCTCATCCCCTGCTGCCATTTTCTGTTCCTCTTTGCCTAACTTTGGTTCAGCTAAGCATGTCCTTGTAGCTTGTCCTGGACTTTATTCTCAGAGAAATTCTGAACTATAGAGGTGCTTATTACTGCATCTCAGCTCAGCAGAAATCCCACAGCTATGGTGAGGTGTGAGAATAAGCTGTCTCAGGGTACCCCTTAGGCTAACTACACTCTAGAGCCTCCATTCCATGTTGTGTCTGCAGCACTCAGAAAATGCTTTTATTCCAAACTTCCTCATACTGAGTCAAAATCAGCCTGATGGAGAGTTGGGAGAAATCAGAACTCTCAGACATTGCCAATAGTGTAAAATGTTTGAGCCATCATTTTGTGTGTGTGTATGTGTGTGTGTGTGTGTGTGTGTGTGTGTGTGTGTGTGTGTGCATGTGCATGTAGGTGTAGACACATACATGGTCTTAAATGTATGCATGTGGGCACATATATGTGAGTATAGTATGTGAACCAGCATGTGTGTATGTGGCACAACACTGATTGGTCCCTTGTCCTTTATGATGGGCTTGTTGCACTATTACACTTACATGGGGTATGGTTGATCATGCTTCATTCTGTGCATTGAACTTCCATGCTTCTAGAGCACTGATGTTGTCTAAGATGTTGTTAACCATGTGTAAATGTTCCAGGTTCCATCTTAGATGGAGATCTACAATCTATGTCACATGTTAAGTCCCTCAGATACCCTTAGACACCAAGCACATGGAAGTTTTCAGTTTCTCCTTCCTCTGCCACTGCACTTTCAGATTATAGTAAATCACCACCATCAAGTAAGTCTAAAAACACTTACTGGTCATCCAGAACTTGGTGAAGAGCAGGAAATTGTGGATCCCCAGGATCCAATGATGCTGACAGGGAGACATCCAGGTGGACTGTTCCTAATGCAACTGTTGCTACAGGTATCCAGCCAGAGATAGCAAAGAGGAATCTCTGCTGGGAAAATATATAACTTCTCTTCTTCCAGATTCTTCTGCTGCAGACAGGAAAAGTATTTCAAGCTCTATGATTAGACAGCTGGTTTAATTGAGGCCAGCCTCCCTAAATCCTGTTTGGCATTGAGGGTAGCACAATGCTTACACTTCGTCTAGAAATCAGAGGAAGAATTTGACACCCCCTCCCTGTTTTTTCTTTTATAACTGAGATTTGATTGGTAGGGGACCAGTAGAAAAAGATGTTAATTCAATTCTGTATTCTTTCTTTTGGCATCCCACAATTCTTAAGTATATGTTTCCATCCTCATAAAGATAGAGGAATGGAACACTCTGATACCTTGACTAAATCCTCAGATCTCTAAGATGTCTCCTTCCCACTACCCTTCAAATGTCATGTAGGGCAGGAAAAAAAGCATCTATGGAAAAGAAGAATAAAAATGAAACCCAAAATAAGGACCCTGAGTTAGAAGGATTGCTGGAAATCTGAGACCAACCTTGAGAGATAAATGTTCCGGGAAGGAGAGAGGCATGAAGGAAAAGGACAATGGGAGATTGGCAAAGGGTATGCTCAGAGAGGGAAATGTTCATTATCTTCTACTCCTAATCTCCACTTGTGTTTTTTAGAAAAGGTGACAACAGCTGAGACAGTGTCAGCACCTGTCCAACTCCACTTTCCAATAAGGGACAGGATCAACTGCCTCAACTACCATGATGAGAGGAGGTAGGGAAGGCCTCATGGCTTTCTCCTGTCTGGTCAATCCCACTTCAAGTTGTGTTTAATGATGGTGAAGGGACAGGCTTGAAGGCAAATTTCAAACAGCTCTGTTCCCCAAGCCCAGGTACTGCAGATGGCACAATACAAGTCTCATGATAAGAGAATCTTGATGATAAACTGAATCTCAGAAATGATAGAGAAGTATGTGAACTGTGTACATATGGCTTGAGTCTGCCACATCCACAATGACCTTCCTATTCTCAGCAATGAAGTTCTGTTGCAGGAGAGGATGATTAGATTGTAAGTTGCCCCAGGCAATGATGATAACTGAAGCATCAGGCACCTTCCCCAATTATCCAAGCAAGGAGATGAGTTCCTAGAGTGGGCAGACCAGACTGGAGAGGCCCTGAGTGGGCCAATGCCTCCCTCATGGGAGTTTGGAACAGACTCACTACAGACCACAGCTAAGGTGGGCATGGCTGGTATTAGCCTGCAGGAGAGTCACCTGTGGCTCTCACAGAGGGTGAAAATGCACAATCTCTACAGGCAGGCAGAAGTGAGGAAGCTAGGGGCTGTTGGGAGTTTACTGCCTACACACTCTGAATCTAAATCCCCCTCTCTTCATTCCAAAGTCAAGTTCATTATGGGCCTCCCATGTTAAACCTTCTCTGTACTGGTAATGCTTAGAAAAAAATTTTAAAGAAACATTATGTTTTAAAAAAATTTTGATTTTGTTTACACACACACACACACACACACACAATACATGAATTTTGGTCATTTCAGTTCAATGTGTTACAAATACTTGCCATCATTTAAGATAATTGGTTACAAATTATTATTGGTTAACATAAGAAAAAACTGTATCAAATTCCAAGGAGAGAATAACTCAGTGAATTAAATAGAAGAAAAGGTATTTTAAAATGTAATATGTTTATAAAAATTTAAAGGCTTAAGTAGGTCATGGGAGATTAAATACCTATTGTATTAGGTCTAAGGAAGTACTTTAAGATATAAAAATATGGAAATAAGTTTAAATAAGTTATGAGATTTGAATAAAAATAAAGTATATATGGGGTCAAAGATAGAAAGTATTAAAGTATGGGAATATAAAAAGGATGATTTAGGAAGAAGGAAAATATATGAAATGCAAGTTCACTTAGATAAAGTTTCTAATTAAGCAGAGAGCTAGATATCTGGCTTTGGAAGGAGGATCTACCTAAAGGCTACATTGCAACCCCAGAGGTTTCTGAAAATGGAACCTTGGTTTCACGTATCTTTCAGGTGAGGTTTATAGCACAGTTTGAATAGCCATACCATGTGACATCAGCACATGGACATTCTACTGTATCCTGGAGAGCATTGGCATTCTATGTGATGTAACCAGTGTTGTGGAAACACAAACTGTCCTAGGGGCATTTGTTCAGTGTCTCATGTTTCACCTACAGACATGCTGACTAGACTGAACAGGATTCTTAGGAGACAAGTTGGAGAGCACAAGGAGATCAGAGGAAGGCAGCAGGAGGATATCCATCAGTCTCCATGTCACACATCAAGAAACAAATGGTTCTGGGGAAAGCACAGTGAGTTCTGGGCAAAGGATGGGGAGCTTCCTGAAGGAGGAAGCTTCAGCTATTCCTTTCAGGAGTGGGGCTAAGGAGGGGAAAGTTTCTGAGAAGCAATGGGCCTCTCCTGGTCCTCTGAGTTCTTCAAGAGCAGACCTAGAGTTGAGGATTTTTCATGGTTAGTTAGGCAGAGAGCTGGGGATGGTCAAGGCTGCAGCTGCTCTGTTGAGGGCCCTCTGCTTTCACTCTATGTGGGAAGGAAGGACAGAGGGAATAAAGAGTTTTCAGATCCATCCATGCACTTCACTAACACTGGATTTCTTTTGGTGTATGTCACTAATAACAGGGAGAGTAAATTCCCCTGACCAAAGCTAGAGATTCTCACATTTTAATTAACAACCACTAGCAGGGCAGGAGCCACCAAGTATTCCTGCATGCCAATGATACCTAAGGTTTCTTAGTTCCAGCCTCTCACTAGCCAGTCCTCTTTCCTCTACCTTGAGTGCAGGACTGGGACATCACTCTTCCTGTACGTATTTGATCTTGGTGACTGGGGGTCACCTAAGGATGCCAGGTTGTTAGGTATTTTCAGTCAAACCTATCAGTAGTTGATAACACCTTTGTTAACATCATGATGGTTGAAATGTTTTCTCCTGGAGGTTTTGGCAAATGTTCCATCATTTCCTATGTGTCATCATTGTTCTGACAGGACACACATAATCCTCCACCAACGCTATACATTGTAACAGCCCTGTGGATCTTATCTGATGTACTTGTTCACCTCATGGTACTGATCTTCCTTCCCTATTATCCTGAGCTATTTGCTTAGCATCCTTAAATTTTTTCATTAGCTGGCGATAATCAGGAAGAGAAGTGCCATTCCTGGGCAGTGTTTGGAAAATGAGTTTTGCTCTCCACACATGATGAATTATTGAATTAGAATGACTAGATTCTAATGAAACAGAGAGATCTTCGGATTGGAAGGAGGAGGTGCTGAAGGCATTCCCCTGTGTCTCAGGGAAGGCTACTTGAAAGGGAAGCTTGGCTTTTGGTGAATTGGAGAAGAACTTGTTATAAGATAGGTGATGGCCTAGCAGTCCCTTCTCTGGAAATTCTATTGTATCATGGAGAACCTGTGGCATATTCTGTGAAATCCCCAGTGTCGTGACAATGCCAACTGCCCTTAAGGCATTCACTATGTGGTTATAAAGTTCACCAATTGGCAGAGAGAGCCCTCGTTTCCTAAGGAAGGGCTGAGGCTAGACCTGGACCTTCTAGTAATGTGGTTCAGTAGCTGTGATCATCTGATGCAATGGGCCAATGCTAACTTATCTGGGTTCCTGTAAAGCAGATCCAATATGGAGTATTTCCAATGGTTAGTTGGCAGAGGCCCAGGAATGGTGAAGGCTACAGCTGCTATGCTGAGACTTCCTTCAGTTCATTCTGAGAGGCAAAGTATGCCAACAGGAGGCACAGATACACTGATACGGTATCAGAATGGGATGATGTTGCACTTGATATCTGATGTAAATTCCAAGGGGGAAAATTTTCCATCCATGTACCCAGGTCTCATACATTCAGTTCCTTTTAGTCATGGACACAGGTTAACAGGGCTGGGGGGTGAAAAGCACTAGGGACCCTGCACTTCCTTGCATTACAACAGGTATGAGCTGACAATTCCAAACCAACATGGCCAACCTTGCTTATGTCTTTCAGGGCCAGTAGGGCTGCAGTAGGGTCTTAGGCAGGTATGTAGCCATAGTGATTGAACATAAATACATGGCTTATGGGGACCAGCTTAAGGATAGCTGCTCTGAACTTTGATGGCTTTACTGGGTTCCATGCATTTCTTCTTACACATGTATCCTCTTGGGACTCCACATGATGTTGGCTTATGCCATTCATCTGTAGAAATTCACTTGTGTTTATATACCTACAGGGACTTCTAGGAAGTCATCATACACACACTTCATCCTCACTGAGCAGGAGCAGCAACTGAACCAGGTGGAAAAACTCACCCTTCAGCTACAGATGATGACCAATGACAGGAATGAACTGTGTGAATTCCTGGCCCATTACACCATGAGTTGAACCACAGGTATTCATCATGCCCTGTTCTCTGGTGACTGTCTTGACCCTACTGTTTCAATCCCAGCAGTCCCTCAG